>NW_015151561.1:116977-127692 GCF_000732505.1 Cyprinodon variegatus | reverse complement strand
ATCATGCAGGGAGTTTTACAGATTATATGGACACTGCAATATAAACAGAGCAGAAAAACAGAAGAAGAAAAATGAAAAAAGAGAAGAAAAAAAAATAAAAGATGAAAGAAAGATGAGATAGAAAGGAGACAATGACAAAACATTTTCGATCTGCTTCATCACCTGTAACGAGATGAAAAAAGAACAGCACAACCGAAAGACATGGTACGAGACATACAATAAAGCAACACCTTGAAACTATCGCTAAAGTAATATTATTTAATATGACATGTACTCTGTGTTACCTGAAGATATGAATGTGGGGTTTCTGTATGGGAGTGAATCTCTGAGTACCTGGAGCCAAGCACCTGTAATTGTTTGTGAGGGTGAACTTGTGCATGTAAAGTTTATCCATAGAAAAAATGCTCAATAGTGGTTGTGGAGAGCTGGGGAAGCACACCCCCCACAGCACTGAGTCCAGTGCCGGGAGACCCAAAGCCCCAGGCGCCCAAAGGGACCCCAAGAGCGAAGGCACCAAGGAGGGGCCAGCCCCGGAAAGCCAATGTTTTCTAAATGAGACCCAGGACTGGGAACCACTGGGCTGTTGGATCATCCAGACACTGATTACTGAAGGACATCATTACCTGTTTATATTCAAACTACATTTCAGCACATGAAGATAAATAAAGGAGAACTAGTTCCAGTAGGAGCTGTGAACTGAGTTCAGAACCAGTTCTAGTTCAGGGAGAACTGGGTCAGCANAGCATGTATAAAGTAAAGAGAATTGGTCCTAGCACTGATCCCTGTGGTACTCCACAGGTAACCTTTGAGCATGTTGAAAATCTATTATTAACATGAACAAACTGAATTCGAACAGATAGATAAGATTTAAACCAGTCTAGTGCTGTTCCTTTAATTCCAACAAAATATTCAGTAGTACGCAGAGAACTAGCAACCCCATCAACAAACTTCTCTGTGAGTAACACTTGGCTCGACCAATGGGAGGGGGTATTCTGGATCGTTACATCTATGTTGTCAGGGGACTGGGGTCTGGGAACAAGTCTGGGAACAAGTTTATCGTAAGATTTCTTATATACTGTGCCCTTGTTTTTTAGTCTTACAGTAACACAGGACAAAGTGCGTACCTTTTCCACTAAATACAGGACGGGTACTTCTATTTCTAAATACTGAATGATTACGTTTTTCAAGGGCCGGTTGGCAACCCTACATGGAGGATGAAAATGAACTGGAATTCCTGTCATTAGTTTTCAGGGTGTTATGGCTCAGGGTCCTAAAAACTGGAGACCATGCCACAGGGTGCAGAGAGAAACATTGATTTAGGATCAAGCACATGTTAACAATGACTAAAATGGATGGAAGTGTCAGTATCAGTGTGGTAGAGCAAATGACTGGATGTGTCTGTGTGATCATCAGAGTGATGACAATTTTTCTGATTTCATCATCTAAATGGTTGTTTGTAAAGTGAAGACATTTTTCTGGTCCTGTTGAGCTGTTTTGCTAACAGTTAGCTTTAGGGTTAATGTCAGGGTCAGGACATAGAAAGAGTTAAACTGACTGAAAATCAACAGAAGTCAATTCATGATGACGATGATGCTGAAGACAACGACGATGATGATGATGACGATGATATGATTACGACGATAATGAGGATTACCTTGACTGTGATGATGATGATGATTAAGATGAGGATGATATAGAGGATAATGATGATGGTGAAGATGATGATGATGAAGACGATAATGAAGATGACGATGATGATGATTTTAATTATGATGGTGAAAACGATGATGATGATGATGATGATGAAGACGACCATGATGACCAAGATAAAGACGATGACTATGACGATAATGATGATGATGGTGACAATGATGACAATGGTGATCATGAGCAAGATGATGATGCACAACAGCAGAGCAGCTCTGCGTCCATCGTGGGCATAGAGAGGGAGAGAAAGAGGCAGGTATTTCTATCCTCTGTTTAGGATCCCCATCACCATAACCTGCAAAGAGGAGGAGCAAACAGGGCAGAAACACCAACACACAACCCAGCTCACAAGGCCTAGGGCTGAACAAAGGGTAGCTGACACACACTGTGTGCTGAGATCCACCTAGGCATGGGCCACTACTGAGCTCCAATAAAAGCAATAGAAAATAAAAAGAATAACACTGAAATACAGACCAAAACATTGAAGATGAAAAGAGGTACAATCAGTGCAGGTCCATCATCAACAGGATGGTAGCTTTACTTTTATTTCATTTTACACTTTATGTGGTGCAGAGTTAGAAAAAATCCTATTGTCACTTTTTCCAGTATTGTGCAGCGCTACTGTGGAATAATTGATCATCTAGTTGAATTTATCTGCATCCATCTCTGTTTGTTCATGTTTTCTCTAAAGTTCTCCAGAACTGAGCTGAGTTTGTATTGATGGAGCTTCTGGTGGAGCTGACAGAAATAAATTACTGGAGCAGCAGCATGTTGGTATTAATATAGATGAGAGCTCTTTAACTGGTTCTGTTGGACTGTTCTTACCTGCATCCTGTTGGATCAGCTCACATCCTCTTTTTTTCATTCAGATTGATTGGCTGTGGTTTGTCAGAGATCAGCTGTGCTTCTCTGGTCTCAGCTCTGAAGTCAAACTCCTTCCGTCTGACAGAATTGGACCTCAGGAACAACAACCTGCAGGAGTCAGATGTTCAGCAGCTGCAGGATCTTGTAAAGGGTCCAGACTACAAACTGAAGAATCTGTAAGTAGATGGTTGGAGTGAGTCCAGCTGCTGTCAGCAGGATTGTTCTAAACCCAGTTAGTATCAAAGCAAAGATCCAGTGTTTCCAGTAAAGCTGCAGCTTCTCAGTGGGAGGAGAATGTGACAGGCTTCCTGATTGACACAGATACACCAATCAGCCAATCAGAGGAGACAGAAGCTGGTTTTATTCCTGTGTTTGTGTTGATGTGAAGAAGACTGTTGTTGGTGTGTTCATGTCTCCAGGGAAAAAAAGCTGTATTACAGCTGCCAGCCTTCCAACAAGTCTAAAAAAAGTGGTCCTCATCCATCAAACTGTGGGAGCATTAGATCTGATCTCAGACACTTTGTTCTCTCATTTCAACAGGAAACAACTGATCAGTTTCATCTTAGCCACAGCTCTGAGATCAGTCTGAATGCAGCCTGGAAATCAGTGGCTCTGATTTCACAAACAATCTTTCCATTTAGTCACCATGTGTTTTTTTCCACAGAGCAGAAGCTCTGCTAAAGTCCACTCAGCACATCTGGACATGTGTCCTTCTGTCATTAGGCTCATCCAGATGTGTTCAGGGACAGTCTCCATGTTTATTAGTCAGCTGATATTTCAGAGACAGATGAGATGTTTGTCAGCAGCAAGTTTCTGTGTCCAAATGGAGCAGCAGCTAACATGCAGCAGCAGTAAATCCATCACTATAGTGTTTTTTGCAGCAATGAAGCCTTCAGGTCTCTCAGCAGATGGTTTTCACTGTGAACTGGGGAAACAACTGCAGAGAAAATAGACTGGATGCTAAAAATATGTTCAGCTGTGTGAGCTGGGAGCTCAGTGTGTTCATTGCTCTTTATGCTGCATTTGCTGCATCACTGACTGACAGCTGATGGAGAGAGAGAGGCTGGAAACACTCATTGATCTCCTCTGTTCATCCATCTTCTCTCTGCAGGAAGTGGGGGTCCCGATCTTAGTGGAGGAGAGAAGCTGATTTGTGTCCTGATTATCCTCAGAGGTTGAAGCTGGAGTGGTTTGAGTTTAAAGAGTTTAAAGAGACTCTGACTGGATCCTAAAGATTAACTCTAAGATTTGTTTGTTTTCAGTCCTTCTTTTTCTTTGTTTTCATGATCTCCATAATATCATGTTGATATTTTTTTCTCTACAAATTAAAATTGACGATAAAATTATCTATAACATGTGAAAATATGAATTTAAAAAAGAATCCTTAACAGTTTTAACAAACTTTGTTTTCCCAAATATTTTTATTAAATTTTAACACACACTGAAGGATAGTACCACAGCACACTACATATAAACAAATCCAAACATACACCAAATTAAGATTACAACAATATAACAAAAGAATAAAACATATAAATAATAAAAATGAAATGCTTCTCAGTTGATATCAGTATCGCTTATACTTGACATCTCATTACCTCCACCCTCTTTCAAAAAGGATAAGAATGGGTAAGGTTTTTACAAACTTTACTTTTAAATTTGGCAGATACTGTTGTAAACCTCAGAAAGATCTTTCTCTGTGATTTAGTATTCTCACTTAACTTCCTGGATCAGATCTGAAAAGCTGCTCTGTCTTTCTGATTCTCTGAGAGCTGCAGCAGTTTCAGATGCTGAGATATTTTTTCTTTGGGTGTTTCCTTTATTTCTCACCATTTATTATGTCTCCATGTTCAGCTGCTGAAACTTAGATCCTGCTGAAAATCTTTGTTGTTCCTGCTGATGAACCACCACAGTGGCTCATTGTTAGCAGGTTAGCTAAAGCTGGTGTGGAGTGATCCAGGACCTCAGATGGACTCAGGAAGCCCTTCCAGTCCGGCCCCAGCAGGGTGGAGGAGGGCTGCTGTCATTAAGGAGGAGCTGCTTGGACTGAAAATAGAGTCGAAGGCTGAATCCCATCATTTGGCCTTAACTCTTCCTCACCAACCCTAAGCGAGTGAGCTGTTGGGGGTCCTGGTTGTTCTGAGGATTTGTAGGGGTGTTACCCATTGGTCCTGGGACAGGGATTCTGTTTAGGAAACTGTTTGGAAGCAAAAAAGTTAGAGCTGAGATTGGAAATGTTTGTTTTCTCACTTCCAATGTTTTAATGACACAATAACCAATTATGGTGTCTAATTCAAAATATTCTGATATCTCATGTTGTTTTCAATTGTTAATTATTTTAATCCAGTTTAAAGACAGCAAAAATAGAATATTTCATCAAATATTTTACACCACTAGTTACTATCCTATTGTCCTGGAGGGTAGCAGCTGATCTGGATCAGTGATCATCTGGACAATTGTCTAGTTTCCATTCTGGTGTGAAGCTCATAAATTGCTCATTATTCTATGTTAAGTGTGAGTTTGTGTGTGAACGGTTGTGTGTCTCTGTGTTGCCATGGACGACCTGTCCAGGATGTATGGATCCTATTAAATGGAAAACCTCAAATAAGAAAATCTCATAAAAATACTGCTTGAACTATTTAAGCTTGTTTTATTGTAACCTGTAATAATGTTCAGCACTTTGCTACCAAATGTTTTGTTCCCCAACAGCCCGAAAAATGCATGTCTAATTAAGAAAACATAGATTAAAGAGCTGAATGGAAATCACTTTCTGAATCAATGAACTTGTCTTTACTGGAACAAAAAAAAAAATCTTTGGTATAGTTGGAAAACCATTTTTAAAAGGAGAACAACTGTATTTTTAGCTCGTTAAGTATATCATGTTGTATTTTCAAACAATTTTTGCTTAGTAGAAGAAGTTCAAAAAAATCAAAGGAATATAAAAACCAACATAATTTTTTTATTAGGGGGTTTAAACCATCTTAGTGCCTTTAAGTTTGCCTGGTGACTTAACTAGAGGGAATCGTTATTTCCTCTTCCCTTGCTAAAAATGCACTGTAAATACCAGTTGTTTGCGAAGCTAAAGAAACATATATTACAACTTTTTTCATTCTCAACAACACCTTCAGGACATAATCAGTGTTGTGCATGAATAGTGTTCATTGGATGCTTGCCTGTTTTTAGTGAATGGGTCAGTTTTGAAGTAAGGAACGTGAATGAGGGCAACGTTCCTTAATTTGAGAATGATGCGGGATACACAGTTCACAATGGCATTCAATTGATAACAACACTTTTCATTGGATAACGTCAGGTTTTACGGCACTTATTACACCAAACAGCCTGATAGACCAGTGTGTCTACTGCTGTACTAGTCTGCTCCATTCAGAGTCATCTGCTGGTATTTCTGATGCTAGTTTAGCAAAGAGCTTGGCAGAGTTTGATCTACTAACAAAGGAAGACTGGGACAGTAAAAAAAATGCAAACTGTGCCCACTGAACTGGCGACCTGTCCAGAGTGTACCACGCCTCTCGCCCATTGACTGCTGGAAAGAGGCACCAGCACCCCTCGTGACCCCACTCGGGACAAGCGTGTCAGATAATGGATGGATGGACGGATGTGCCCACTGGGACATTACAAACTAGTCCATATGTCAGCTGTTACCCCTCTCAATAAACTCAAGATGCAGGTTTTCTTTTATGGGTTATATTCTTCACAAACCTCCCAAAACCGTGAACAGTGAAATACATAATGCACAGCATTAGAATGGCATCAGCTAAAACGCTGACATAAATCAGACCGCTATAGGAATAAAAAAAATTAGAAACAAAACGTACCTCGTTGGCTGCCGCATGAAACAAGAGAAAGTAATGTCCTTTAGATGTCTTTAATCCTTTGCCTGAAGTTGTGTCTAAACGTCCTTATAAAACTTTAACAGAACTTATCTTCTGTAGTCAATTCCGTGACGTGCTAATGTCCTTCTGCAGCTTAGCTGGCCATGTTAGAAAGTTACGTCGCACGCACATACTTGGGATTGCATATCAAAATAAATGTTTACCCTTAACATAGGTAAGTTTTACAAAAAGTAACCAAATAAATCATTATGAAAACATCAAAACCCTTTTACATGAAAAACATTGATAAATAGATGCTTGCAACCATTATATCAGCGATGTAAACTTCAAATTTATAGCATCTGAGCCATCCTGGAAAATATCTGCAGCTGATTGATTTTAGTTTAGTTTATTTAAGATCCCCATTAGCTGTAGCAAGCTACAGCTATTCTTCCTGGGGTCCAACAAAAAATATGAAATAAAAAATTACAAATGAAATAAAATTATATGGACATTAAAACAACATCTCCCATAATCTATACATATACATAAATACATACACACCTATACACATACATACTCATACATATATACATATACCTACATACCCATATACATACACAGAAACAATCCAAACTAATCAAAACAAACTACAAAGCACAGCAAGTGAAGAAGACAGTGTACTCCCTCACAGTCCTAATCGTGTTTTTTGAGACCACCTCTATATTTAATAAATGTTCTTTCAATGATCTTTTAAATTTTCTTAAATCAGTTATCAATTTAATGCAATTTGGCAGTAAATTCCATGTTTTCATACCTCTATACATAACAGTTCTTATTAAGACATTTGACTTTGCTTTAGGCAAACTAAACTTTCCTTCAGTTGCATGTCTAGTCATGTATTCGTGATTCTCCGAACTAGAAGTAAGGTTTGCAAATAAAATATAAGGTGTTTTTAATACAGATACATTTCTAATCATAACAGTCAATGAGTATGAAAGTCTGTCTTTAACCAACAACCAGTTTAATTTTTTATGCATTGTTATGATATTTGTCCTTAAATCACACTTCAATATTATTCGGGCAGCTCTATTTTGTACATGTTGTAGTTTATGTAGCATATCTCCAGGGGCATTTGACCAAACGACTGGGCAGTAATCCAGTTGAGAAAATATCAATGATTGGATTATCATTTTAAGAATATTTGGGGACATAAAGGTTGCATGTCATCTTATGACTGTGATTCCTCTACCCATCTTTGCAATCATGTTATTAATATGTTTTCTCCATAATAACTTGTTATCACTCCCAGAAGCTTGGCCTCATGTACATTCCGTATCAAGACGTTATTGATATTAATCTTCAATATATGATTACTGTTTACGTTGTGATTTGACCTCACAATCATGCTGTTAGTTTTTGCTGTATTCAATACGAGCTTATTTGCTTTCACCTATTTATCCACTCCCACTAGTTCGTTATTCATAATAATTTCTAATTCATTATTTGTTCTTGCTGATGTATATATAGTGGAATCATCTGCATACATAATTATTTTAGTTCTTTTGAGTATGTATGGTAAGTCATTTGTAAAAATTGAAAATAATAAAGGCTCATTCTACAGCAACAGCACTAATTAGTATGTCTGATGACTGCTTCCCTTTTTATCGAAGCTCTCGTCATGGAGACAGTGGAACATCCTGTGGTCCCAGCTGCTCCACCTGCCTTCAGAACCTGCTGGGATTGTTCATGCACGTGGCAGTCTGTCTGACTACAGAGCCATCCAGTGTGACCCTAGGAATATCACTTCTCTGCAGGAAACAGAATCAATCTGTTCTAGTAGTTGTTTGGTTTAAATCTTGAAAGGGGACAAAACTCTCTGAGATGGGGCCTCAGGTCAAGTTGTTGCTCTAGACCATATTAACCAGGAGTCCAGAATAGGACCAGAGTTTATTCATGGAGGAACAGAACAAAATAAGGATTAAAACTAATCCAATCTCAATATAACTGAGGCTAAAAGTGCAATGTCTAGAACTGAAACTAGTCCAAGGGAGCAAACAGTTTAAAAGGTTGGTTAGTAGGTTTCTGTATAAGCCAAAAGCATCAGAGAATATAAATTCAGCATTATGGCTTCAGTACAGTGGCCTTGGCCCCCTGTCTAGAGCCTCCCCTGGACAGGTCAGATTTTATCGTCTTTCAGCTTCCAGAAGTTCCTAAAGATGTATTGGAGATTTTAAGATAACTTTTCCATTGTTTAGTGTTAAATAAAGAAGTCAGGTCCCCCTGAAGCCTCAGAACTTCCCTACCGGTTCTTTTCCTGGGTGCAAGTTATTTACTACTCTTAACTCAAACTGGGTAAAACCAAACAAAAAGGATTATAAAACAGGAGCAAAAAGGTAACAGAGTTTATTCCAGGTCAGGTCGTTACAAGACAGAGAAATTGCTTGGAGTTGGCAAAGCTGTGGGCTCAAAAAACATCAGCGAGCGTCCGGCAAAGTTTGAACCCCGAACAAGGTAATCTCCTCCTTCTTACACCTCATGAGTCCATGTGTTGCAACAGGTGGATGCTTAACTGTCCGTATCAGAAACTGACACGCCATCCATGCCCTGACCTTTATGCATCTTGCCTCTTTAGAGCAGGATTACACATAGCTCTCCTTTATCAGTCCAGCTCCAAGATGTGCCCATATCCTGTGTTTTTTTTAAAGACACGAAGGCTGTCCTGATTAGATGACCTCTGTACACACAGTGACAACCACCATTTCCTTTATGTAGGAGCCACACCTAAAAACAGTGACTCACCTGTAGAGACTAGCCATGCGCACAGAGATGCTGAAAGATCAACCAATCATCTGATGGAGTCAAACTGAAAGAATTTCAGTAATGCTGTTCCTCCATATTCTGCTCTTCCTTCAGTTTAGTCACCATTTTAAGGCACAGACATCTAGATACTAATCTAATTGGTGAGTACTGACACTTTCTAGAAAACCGTTTCTATCCCCATTGGTGTAGATTAATGTCAAATATGTACCTCACTGGCTGTTGAGGGACAGGGACAAGGGCGTAGGTTTGATTTGAACTTTGGTAGGGTCACTATTGGTCGGGTGTAATTGGTGCTATGCAATTTGCATGCCCTTTTTTATGCTCGATGTGAGCATCCGTACTGATAAGAGGAATTCATTGTTAAAAGAGAAAAGCATAATTTTGATATATTAATAAAAATGTTATAAGCACTACACTCATTAGATGCTGTTTATCAATGTTTGAAGTATCACCGGCTCTGATGAATGTGGAATTAGGACTGTTTTCCACTTTGAAAATGGTTTCATTTGAACGACTAAGAGAGAAGGTAAATACAGTATTTTCTTTTGAAGATATAGAAGTGTGCAGAGTTAAACCCCACTCTTATATTTTTACCTACTATGCTACTATCAAGCAAAATAATACATTCATTAAAATATTAACTTCACTATAAAAGTTGAACATCTGGGCTGTAGTTACTCTGTGTAGCCCATTTCATGTATTTTATCTGGGGCTGCAAAAATGAATCGCATTAATTGATTATTTCAATAATCGTCAACTAATTTAGTAAGTGATTCATCGTTAACCGGAGAATAGAGACTCTAAAACATAATATAAATTTTAAAATGTGCCTTTTCCCGACAGGGCAACCCACTTAGATCAGTAATTATAACAAAATTGTAAAAATACTATAAAATTTAAAAAAATGTTTTAGTATGTCAATATTCCCCATCCAGAACTCCTCATGTGTAAATATTTTAGTTTCACCTGATTTATTTAGACGTCACCTGATGCACTGAAGGGCCAGCTGCTTCACCTACAAGCTGCCCTGCATCATTATTACTGGATATATGTGTTTCCTAAAATCATACAATGTATACACTCACCGGCCACTTTATTAGGTACCCAATGCTAGTAACGGGTTGGACTCCATTTTGCCTTCAGAATTGCCTCAATTCTTTGTGGCATAGATTCAACAAGGTGCTGGAAGCATTCCTCAGGGAGTTTGGTCCATATTGACATGATGGCATCACACAGTTGCCGCAGATTTGTCGGCTGCACATCCATGATGCGAATCTCCCGTTCCACCACATCCCAAAGATGCTCTATTGAGATTGAGATCTGGTGACTGTGGAGGCCATTTGAGTACAGTGAACTCATTGTCATGTTCAACAAACCAGTCCGAGATGATTCCAGCTTTATGACATGGCGTATTATCCTGCTGAAAGTAGCCATCAGAAGTTGGGTACATTGTGGTCATAAAGGGATGGACATGGTCAGCAACAATACTCA
>NW_015151561.1:114035-115877 GCF_000732505.1 Cyprinodon variegatus | reverse complement strand
ATGTATATATATATATATATATATATATATAAACAGTAATATAAACATATGACTATAAATTTACAGTTCTAACATTTTTTTGTAATGATAAAATACAATAAATATAATAAAATACAATACAATAACCCATTTTACAAAACATTCAGAAGTCTAATGGCAGTGGGGAAAAAATGTTGTGGAATCTTCTGGACCTGCATCGGATGCTTTGAAGTCTCTTCCCCGAGGGCAACAGTGAGAACAGTCCATGGTGGGGGTATGAGAGGTTAATTTATGATGTTACAGGCTCGGGACACGCAGCAATGGGATGAAACGTCTTTTATGGAGGAAAGAGGAGTCCCGGTTATCTTCTCTGCTGTTCTCACCACTCTTCTCACCTTCTTCCAGTCTGAGGCGCTGCAGCCTCCACACCACACAGTGAGACAGCTGGTCAGAACGCTCTCTATGGTTCTTCTGAAGAAGGTGGTGAGGATGGGTGGGGGCAGGTGGGCTCTCCTCATCCTCTGCAGGAAGTAGATGCACTTTTGTACCCTTTTGATCAGTGAGGTGGTGTTTACATTCCAGGTGTTGGTGTCTGTGATGTATGTAGATCTGGGGCTATTCAGAAAACATGCAGAGTTTCAGCCAATGTTCGTCTCAAAGAAATAGTTTTTTTTTTCTTTCCTAATTTTTCAGCTCTGCTTTAAAGCTCTGCTTCATCTTTTTCCTTTCTGATCTCTCCTGCTGTTCTTGAGTCACTTACTGCATCTCTGGATGTGTAACATGATCAGAAGGTTTGGTCCATCCCTTTATGTGGAAAGGAGGGAGCAGAAGTTGATGAGACATTGTTTCATGATCTTTGTAAATATTTTGATGGTAAATCATAAATATTTTATATCAAACATGCATAAATATTGCAGGCATGCTGTCAGAGGCAGGGGCCACCAGCAGAGCCCTCGTGGGTGGGTCCTGCTGGTTTGTGCCCCAGCTTCTTGCCTATTTTGCCTGCATGATAAGTTGATATATATATATATATATATATATATATATATATATATATATATATATATATATATATATATATATATATAAATGTTGTTAAAGTACACTGCCAGGTACTTATACTTCTCAACAGTGTCATGGAACCCCCTGGATGGAAACAGGGGTCAAAGGTGTTTTTGTCTTTCTTAGATCCACCGTTAGCTCCTTAGTCTTTCTCACTTTGGGCTGCAGATGGTTCAGCTCACTCCAAGTGACAAAATTGCCCACCACAGTCCTGTATTCACTCTCCTCACCCTTTTCAATGCAGCCAACAACTGCTGAGTCATCAGAAAACTTCTCAAGGTGGCAGGACTATAGTTGAAGTCTGTGTCATGATGGGTTTTAAGGATCTGACCCACATGCAGAGACACACTCAGAAGCCAAATGTAAAAATTTACAGGTTTATTGTGGATAACAAAAACACAGACTGAGAGCTGGGTAACACTGTTGGACCTCAGCGGACTGGTGAACCTGAACCGGAAACTCTGAAGGGAAGATCACAATGATCAGTTCAGGGAACGTAGGAAAAAAGACTGAGGCATGTAATTTGAAGTAGAGGCACTCACGTTTAGGGGGCTTTTGGTTATTCTTTGGATCCAGTTTGTGGGGTTTCATCCAGAGATGAAAGATCTTGTTGGAGGGCGGACAGGCAGACTAACATGCACTGCATGAAAAGTGGGATTTTCGTCAATATGCGGCACTGGTTAGTTCAGGTTAGCGGCAGTTTACGGTAATTTGCAGGCTTCGCCGAAAACTCCCGTAAATTGTCAGAAATTGACATGGACTTTCTTAGGCAGTGTTCCCCCCATGCCTCCCCCCCATGGA
>NW_015151561.1:112528-113614 GCF_000732505.1 Cyprinodon variegatus | reverse complement strand
AAAATGTTGTCTGTCAATATGCTCAATTCACAATTACATAAGTGGAAAAGTTTCAAGAAATGAGTCTGAGATTATTCACTTTATAACATGGCGCATTATCCTGCTGGAAGTAGCCATCAGAAGATTGGTACACTGTGGTCATAAGGACATAAGGTCAGCAACAATGCTGAGGTAGGCTGCCTCATTTATTTGATGCTAAATTGGTATTAAGTGGCCCAAAGTGTGGTAATATATATCCCCCAATTAGATGGTACAAATAGATCAGGCTCAGTATGGCCTAATTATAGACTCTTACATTTTAGCTTGAATTGATTTATTTAACTAAAGTACGATAGATTACTGTGTATGCAAATGTTATGTAAAAAAAATAATTTATTTCAAAAATTAATTTTAATCAGAATCAGTTGGTAAAATGTGCATTCCATGCAAACAACATTAGAATCAGAATGAGGGGTCTGTAGAGATCACAGTCTCCTAGAGCTCAACTACTGTGCATAGTGGCATGACTACCGTGACTTTTTCTTTGGTCTTACTTAAATGCACAGAGGATGTATTAACCACACATCTTCTTTTAGCTTTTCTATTAGCTTTCCATAAAAATGTCTGTCCGGATGGGGATGAAGCCAGGAAACTTGTGCAATAACATGTTTAAATGCAGTACCCTTTGACACAACATTAACAACTATAAACTGCTTTATAATGGCTGGTCGTAGTTCTGCTAGAGGGTCAAGGATGGGATCCTCAAAACTGTTAGTGTTTCCACACCACTTAGCACATACATATGCTGACCTTTCTGCCCTAGATCCATCGATTGAGTAAGTTACATTCATATATGTTACCCGTTTGCATGTCATGGCAAAACAGTCAACATCAGTGACACAAGGGTACATCTGATGATATATTGTCAACATTGCACGTCTGTCAGACACATCCAGGATTGTCTGGTGGAATGGAGACAGAGGCACCACTGCACAGTTTTCAAAGAAAAGTTGTTCTGCTCACACCAAAACATTGTGCTTCACATAAAGCATATCAGCTGTGTCATTGCATGACAAAGTCCCAACCATTTGTCTTCCTAAAATACTG
>NW_015151561.1:107111-110933 GCF_000732505.1 Cyprinodon variegatus | reverse complement strand
GTTTACGGGGACGAAAATCTCACTTTTCATGCAGTGCTGCTTCTAGCCCGGCCCCCCACCCCGCACCCAGACCAGTGGGCCCCAGCAAAAGCCCCCCCCTGGATCGGGGCCCACCCATCCCGTGCAGGCCACCCAACCAGAACCCCCCCCCCAAACTACTTCAACCACCCACTAAAAGCCCCTCCTTCCAACCTTCTTTGGGTAGAGCAGAAGCAACAGCCCCGCCACCTAGACCCCGCAGCCACCCCCCGCCAAGATCATGTCATATACTTAATGCCTCTGTCAGCATGACTGCTCTTAATGGGGGCGCAATTCCACCCCAACAAAAGTCCTCAAGCTTCAAACCACCACATCAATCTGGACCTCATAGGTCATATCAGAATCACAGATGAATTAAAACAAACTCAGAGCTCTACAGAATGGCCTTCAGCCAGGAACAAAACATGCAGCTCACAATCTCTAAACACTGTATCTGGCATGCTGCTAGTTACACCATCTCTCTGATGTCCTTATCAATGATTTGGATGATCCAGTTACTAACCAAGTCAGTCCAGTCAGTCAGAACCTATTTAAATCCTTTTATCAAAAAATTTCAACCATCTGAACCTCTCTCTCTCTCTGGCTGCTCTCAGCCAAGTTGTTCATTTCATTTGCCAGGGCTTCTGCACCTGCTGGGGAAATAAGGGTTAATGCACATCTTAAACAAAACACAATGACGGATGAGACTTTGCCAGCCTGTCCTGAAAGAAAAATGTTAACATTTAAGGATTGTTACAAACACAGCCTGAAAAAAAAAAAAAACATATTTAAGCAAAACAACCTCCTGGTATTCCTTAACTGGGCCTCTGAATTATCATGCCTGCTCACTGACAGCCTTACCGTCACTATCTACCAGCAGGGCAAAAGTAAATGACCCCTCTGGTTTGTTACCAGGAAAAAGCAATCAAACAGTTAATCAATTAGTCAATAGTTAATCATTTCATTAACAAAAATTAGTAAAGTTAGTATAATTTGATAAGCCATGCCCAGATGAATAGTGAAAAGATAAGTGTTAGTAATGATTAGATATGCAAATTAATCAGTTTGTGCCTAGGCAGTTTCCAAACGGCATTATATACAATGATAGTAATCCAGCTAATCTCCTGAGCTCTTAAGGGTATCTCGGCCATATGCTAAGAACTGGTATCACTTTGTACAGTTCCAGCTCGAAGTGTGATTCATCCTGTTTCTAATCAATCTCCAATGCAATTCTAATGAGAGAGAGAAAATAAAACTACTTTTAAATTAAAATCATGTTATGTCCCTGTCTGGGATTTTAGTTTCCCAAAAAGTAAAAGCACCCATTCTGCTTCTATCTGCTCCGGTCCTGTCAGAGCCTCTCATAGGCGGAGCCTCTGAGCAACATATTTGATACGATTACCCTTCTGTTATGTCCCCAGAGCTCCTTCTGAATCCTGTAAAAATGCTAATCATCATCAAAAAATATTCTAGATCATTTCAAAATGCACTATACACATTCTACCTCACATGCATTCAACATTTAGGACAGACAGACAGACATTGGCCAGATAGAGTTTGTTTAATCCATCAGTAACAATTTTTGATCGATCTTCATAGAGGAATTTTCCCAATTTCAACAAAAAAATCATAATTTCTTCACCAGTCCGGTCTTAAGACCTCTGCACCAGTGCTTTTCAGCCTCGTTTTAGGATCCTTGTTAAACTATATGTGCACATTTATAGAAGCCCAAGATTTATTTGCTCACGTTAGACACTAAAAAAAAGTTTTCACACCCAATGATTTCCATTTCTTCGCCTTAAACCAGAACTACATACTTAAATTCCCTTTCCACTCCTTACTTTTGCTTCCTTTCTCTAATTCTTTCTCAACCTGCACTTCCATCTTCTTTCCCCGTTTCTCCCCTTCTTTTTTTTTGACTTCTCAATCACCAACTTCACCACTGCCAACTGATTCCCTGCCGTTTTCCATGGACCTCCTGGTCCCCATCCATCATCATTTATTTCTCTATCAAACTCACCCTCTATTTTATCTACCACTGTCTGCCTCTCTTCTTTTTATCAGCTGAACTGAACCTTCCTAATTTATTTATTTGATGTAACCCACTGAATGCTGCCAATTGAATGATTAAAGATCCATTTAATCCACCTTAGAGTATCCCCAGTGATCAGTGTTTTATTTATATTCACTTTGCTACAGTGTGACAAACTTAGCTTGTGTGGTTTAACATATTCAAATATAAGCTCCAGAATCAGTCACTCTAAATGCAGTGTACAGTACCATTCTAGTGTACTAATTGGTACATGTCTTTAAGTTAAAACTGCTTCTAATCAAGTGGGAATGCTTATGCATTCCCACTTATTGTTTTTCTGTTTNAGTATCATAGGAATTCACATTAGGAAGAAAATAAAAGTTCAGAAAAAGTCACTGCATTTGTATACTCTTTAAATAAGTAAACCTACTTTCAAACATGATAAACATAAGAACCCAGGTTGTAAGCTGTCACATCTACTGACACAGCTGATTAAAGTGCGTTGATTTCAATAAAGAAAACCCACCAAAAAAATTTTCTTCACTAATAAGAAAAGTCTGATCTTTGGCCAACATTTTTATTCATTTTTTGGTCTCTTTTTCAGCTGCAGCTACTCTCACTGTATATATGGGAAAAATAAGCCACAATGTTATGTCATATAGACTGCTTTATTTCAGCATATTCTTACACCAACTCTTATATATTCTGATCATGTTAAAAAGGTGTTTCCTGTTGATGTAGCAGCAGGTGAAATACAAGGCTGGTTGGGGCTTATGGTGTTTGATTTGTTCAGATGAAGCAGAAGCCTTGGATTTTCCATTAATTAACTGGTAAAGGGCTGCAGTTTAACCAACTTCATGCTGATCAAGCATTTCAGTTCTCCAAGTGCTTGGCGTAGCATATTATTATATAGTGTGACCTAAAATAATTTTTTACCTGATGGATAATATGCACCACTTTTATCTACAGTGAGACTAGGCTGTCAACTAGTAGCAGACCCATAACGTATCCATAATGTTTAAAAATAAAATATATATTTAGTATCTACTCCAAATCAAAATGACCCGTGAGGCAAATGGAGTTGAAATCAAGGTCACAGAGTTATTTACAAACCACAGAATGTTACAAAGTTTTGGTTGTGATCAACAGTGCAGGTGAAACATGGGTGATTTTCCCATTTGTGCTCTGGATTGCATGTATAGCTGCTAAAACTTTATACTTGTAGGCTATATTCAAAGGTAATTTCATGCCTTACCACATAACAGGAGATGTCTTCATCATCTTGCACTGACTCTGAATCACTTGAGTCCAGGAAAAGATGAATGCTTTGGTCATCTGCGGTTTCGTCTGGAAAACAACCCATGCAGCATGCATTAAAATGCGATTTTCATATTTAATTTTTAATTATTACAATAACCATAACCGCGAGAAGCAACCACATTTTAATAGACAGTAACAATTGTGGTGCTCACCGTTGTCTGAACCGTCAGTCGCTGGGTGCATTTCTTCCATCACTTCTTCTTCTGGGTCCTCGGACTGCATTTCACCTTCGTCAATCTCTCCAACTCCAGGTTGAACATAACTCCTGCCGGTTGGGTCATGACTGGATAGCAACAGGCTCGGTGCGTTATCTGACCTAGTCCTTTTGTGTTTTTTCTCTTTCTGAAGTAGCGCTTTCTGTGGTCATAATACTGTGTATTAGAGAGTTCAGTGTTGCAATGTTCACAGAAGCGCCAAGGTTTTTTCTTCATTGTTAGAACTTCCATCTTTCA
>NW_015151561.1:103129-105970 GCF_000732505.1 Cyprinodon variegatus | reverse complement strand
AAGAACAAGCTTTATTAAAGTGTATTTTTTGTGATTTACAGGAAGCAGTATGCCGTCTTAACAACTCGGAGACTAATTGCAGGCGCTATGAACCGGAGCAAGGGTAAGATTTAAAGAATATGCTTTCATTCTGCGGTAAAAGGAAATAGATACGGATAGATACCGATCATAACTGTACATTTTGTTTTCACAGACTAATCTCGCCTCATAATGAGGCGGTGACCTCCTATTTGCTCGGAGCAAAATCAGCAAGTCCAGATTTACACGATGTTGATAAAGACGACATTGTGTTTAAGTGACTTGTTTTACTGTATTCTCCTTCCTTGTTACTGTGACTTGCGTTTGATTTTATTCATACCACTCTCATTTAATTGTTTTCCAGCTGCCTGTAAGACGTATTTTGAGACGGTACGCAGGAGCTTCAGATATACGCAGCCAGAGAACACCTTGCGGGCGGAAGCTGCCAAGCATTCAGCTCGGAGTCGAGCTAGAAGAAAGAGGGTAAGACTTTATTTGGTGACTATTTTTCAGGTGCATTGTTAGATGTGTTGTGTCCATACGCAGTGTATCCCATCACATAGTGCTGATTCATTGTTTTTTTTTACAGCTGCTGGAATTGAGGCAGAGTGTGCTAGCTGATGAGGAAGTGGAACTCTGGAAGTCCGCCACCGCCGACCTCATGGCTGACGAAGAAGATGGCGTCGTTGGCGGGGTCTCTGGATGGATTGTACGGCCGCCGCCATTTCATAGGCTGGATCCCTCTGAACTCTGTGTTAAGCTGCTGTCACGATTGGGTTTAGGGTTCTAACCCACATGCAGAACACAATGAAGGCAGGGTAAAAGTTTGACTGTTTATTGAAGATAAACACAAGTTATATGAATGAATCAGAGAAACAGATCCGGGACTGGTCACATAGGGTTCTCTGTAGAGAAGGACAGTTTGGTTAGCCAGGATGCAGAAGATCTTGGTCAGAGGAATAGTGCAGGTTTGTACCTGTGACGTGATTCAGATAGTAACCGAGGGAGGGAACCGAGTTGGGTCCAGAGGCTTGAAGTTAGCAGCGGGCTAAGCAGCGGCAGGGCTTGACTTCAGACTTATCAGTGTTCTGATCCACAGTCTTTCTTCTGATCCTCTTCTTGAGGGCGGGCAGGCAGGTTCAGACAGTAGATCCTTCAGGTGAGCTCCTGAGAGCCGGCAGGCAGATTTCAGCAGATGAAACTCTTCCAGAGTTCCAAGGTTCAGTCAGGTTTCTTCCTAGGAGGCAGAGAAGACAAAAACTGATCAAGTTCAAAGTTCTGGGGAGTCAGAGAATCAGACAGGCTGGTTGGCTCAGGCTTTGCTAACCATAACTGGCTTAACACTCTGGCACTGGAGAGAAGTCCTGCTGCTGCTTATAAGCTGGTCTCCTGAGGACTGATGGATCACAGGTGTGGTCGTCAGCTCATCTCCAGGAGACCTAGAGGTGCCCTCTGCTGGAGGAAGGTGGACAGACCTCCAGATCCCAACAGCTGCAGTCCCGGTTAGAAGCGATGCCGAAGTACAGAGCCACGCACAGTAGGCGTCTGCACATCCGACCTGCCTCGAGGAAATGCTGCCAGTTACCTCCAACCCCGAGGAGGCAAACGGACAGTTCAAGGAGTTGTAATTTTTGGATACGCATGTGTGGGCAGATCCTCGCGTTGTATATAGTTGTGTTTGTTTTAATAAAGCTCTTTCTTTGCATAAACATCTTCCTGGCAAATGTTCATTTCCTGTATAAATTCATTCATGTCCTTGATGGTAGCCTAATAATAGTGTAGTAGTGTAGGATAACATGAATATACAGCATATGAATAAATAAATATATATATATATATACTACTACTACTACTTCCAAACTAAATTTCTCTTTGTTTTACACTTGTGTAAAACAAAATGACAAATAAGATCTGTCTAAGTCTAAGATGACTTCAAAGCAGGAAGAAGGAGAAGGGAAGTCCGCTATTTCAGAATGATAAACTTCACTGGGCATTGGCATTGGCAGAGAAACTAGCAGATGGATTAAAATTCAACAGGAAAACAGATAATGATAGGAAAATACTAAGTACAAACTATGTGGATGTGAAGATGTAACATACAGCAGCATGGGTTGCTGACTGTTTCAGAAACTCTTCAATTTCGGGCAAAAGTTCAAAAAATCTTTGAAGAATCTGCAACAGCTCAGCCACCTGACGTCGGTGTGCAGCATCAGGTCAGCGTTGTCTGCACCTGCCTCCTCAAGCTGTGCACGGAATAAACGCCTCTGTAAACTCCTGGCCCGAACAGAGCAAGCGATCTTCATCGCAAGTCCATGACATGCTTCATATTTAAAATATTTCTGCACAGCTGTTGTTGAAGAATAATGCAGCGGTTGCTCCAAAATCCGGGAAAGTTTCAGACAGCTTGAACAGAGCAAAAGAATCCAGCAGTGCGCCCATCCTTAGACGGAGCCCCTCGCGCTTTAGAGTCCCTGGTAACCTAGCAACCGTGGCAAACCATGCCCAGCACTCAGCATGCATAAAAAAAGGTTCCCTGCATACTTTTTATTTTTCATTTTATTATTATGAAAATACATATTGGCCTCTCATGATCACTGATTTGATTAGTGTTTTTTAAAACCTTTTTTTTTTTTGTCATAGCCATAAATAGGTCTACATTGTAAGATTTCTTGGGATCGATTGAAACTGTGACCACGATCGACTGGTAGACTGCGATCGACTGGTTTGGCACCCCTAATCTAAGCCTTTAACTTGTATGTTAGATCCAGTTCCAACCAGGTTATTTAAGGAGGTACTCCCTTTGATCTCCTCCTCCATTTTAGA
>NW_015151561.1:101081-103071 GCF_000732505.1 Cyprinodon variegatus | reverse complement strand
TGCATGAAAAGTGAGATTTTCGTCCCCGTAAACCCCCGTAAACTCCCGCAGATCTCCCTGATTTTCGTCAGTTTCCGACAATTTGTGGCACGACAAACGCGGACAAGCACGGGTTGCAAATTGTCGGAAACTGACGAAAATCAGGGAGATCTGCGGGAGTTTACGGGGGTTTACGGGGACGAAAATCTCACTTTTCATGCAGTGAGTGGTCGCTGATTTATGGGTTTCTTGAAATAAATAATTCTAGTGCCAATTAAGGCCTTAATTAAAACAAAAATGAATGAATTCTAATTATTTTTAATGATCCGCGGAAACCCTGGTTCATTTCTGGATGTTTTGCTGCTTTGAATTTAATCATCTTGCGCATGCCCTCTACGACCTCCAAGGAACTCAGAGCGGAGCGGACTGGAGCCAGAGCGGAGGCTGTAGACTTTGCTTTGAGCAGGCGGTCTGGAGCGCAGCGGGGCGGAGCGCTGATGGAGTATGTGGGATTTCGGGGACAGTCAGTCTATGAAAACACACAAAAAGACTGTCTGTCTGTCTGTCTGTCTCTCTGTCTGTCTGTCTCTCTCTTTCATGCACGCACATGTCCTGCTTTAATCCAGTTTCTGACGAATGGAACTGGGTCGAATTTGTCCAGTGGAGGTCCGTTTGCATACACGAGCAGGATTGGCTGGCTCCACTTGGCAAAAAACAGAACCTATTTTTGAATAAAGTTTTTGAATTTTAATACTGGACATGTTGAGCTTAAAAACATTTTAGTGACCATTAGTGACAATAAAAATATTTTATTTTATATTTTTTGACACAGTTTAAGACCCCCTTTAAATTTTGCTTTTGATGCTTTCAGGGGGTCTCATGGGTTAATCGGGGGGGGTTGAGCCCCCCCGGACCCCCCTGTATGTCGCACTCTGTTTATCAGGCTTCTTACCTCCGAGCCGGTGAACGCGATGGAAGGTGATGTTTTGTACCTGGTCCGCCGGGGTTTTCAGCTTCTTCTGGAGGAACTTACGGACTGTCGCCTCGGGTTCTTCTTCTTGCTGCCCAGCGTCTTGCTGCGAAGACGAGATTGTCTCTCATGTTCCTCGATTGAATGTCCAGAATGGATTCCTTAATCTTTTTATTTTCGCCAGACAGATGAATCATTCCCTCGGTGAGTTTGGTGACTTCCTCCTTCAGCGCTTCGTTTTCGGCGTTGACGGAGGCTAGCTGCGCTTGGCTGTATTTCAGCGACTCTCTCAGAGCTTGAAACTCCTTATGCAGGACTTCTACCAGGGCCAGGCAGGCGTCCAAGCTGGTTAGCTTTTTGTCAATCAATTCCAGGGCGTCGCTGTAGCTCCTGTCTGGAGACAAAGTAGAGGTAGAAGAAGCACTGGTTGAACTTTACTAGACCGACATCGTTTAGTAGAAGGTGTGCTTGTGGATGCGGGATTCCTTGGCTTCCCCATTACGATGTTGTCAAAATACTCGTCCAGGTAGCTGTCATGTTGGGTATGGGGATCAAACCCAAATGCAGAACACCTCAGGTTTGTCAGAAGAATACAGGCGAGAAAGTGAGTCGGGCTTGACGTTCTTGGAACCGGGTCTGTAGGATATTATTAGGTTAAACCTTGAGAAAAACAGGGACCAACGAGAATGGCGAGGATTGGATCGCTTGGCAGACTGGATGTATGACAGGTTTTTATGGTCTGTCCAAACCAGGACAGGGTGTTCAGCGCCCTCGAGCCAATGTCTCCACTCCTCCAGCGCTAGTTTAATGGCTAGTAACTCTCTGTCCCCAACATCGTAATTCTGCTCTGCTGGAGAAAGTCTGCGTGAGACAAAGGCACAAGGATGAGTTTTTTGATCTGAGTCAGATTGTTGAGACAAGACAGCTCCTACGCCAGAGTCAGATGCATCCACCTCTAGTATAAATTGCTATAGAGGGGTCAGGTTGAATCAAAATGGGAGCACTGGAAAAAAGGGCCTTGTGTCTGTTGAAACCCACATC
>NW_015151561.1:98531-100631 GCF_000732505.1 Cyprinodon variegatus | reverse complement strand
GTCTTCCATTCATCTCCCTCTCTTATTCTAAGAAGATGATATGCATTTCTTAGATCAAGTTTAGTGAACACAGTAGCCCCTTGGACTGGTTCAAAGGCTGGTGCTAGCAATGGCAAGGGATACTTATTTTTGATGGTTATTTGATTCAGTCCTCTGTAGTCTATACAGGATCGAAGAGAACCATTCTTTTTTCCTACGAAGAAAAAACCAGCACCGAGAGGGGACGAAGACGGTCGGATGATACCGGCAGCCAGTGACTCGTTTATGTATTTCTCCATTGTCTCTCTCTCAGGTTTGGAAATATTAAACAGTCTACTGCTGGGAAGGGGAGCTCCTGGTAACAGATCAATGGCGCAGTCATAAGGTCTGTGAGGTGGAAGAGACATCGCACTGACCTTGCTGAAGACTGGAGCCAAATCGTGATATTCAGATGGAACGGACGAAAGGTCAGGAGGGTCCATCTCCCCCCCACCTCTAGGAGACTGAATAGCAGGAGCTGCAGAACGGAGGCAGGAGACATGACAAGAAGCAGACTAAGACTCAGTGTGGCGTTCAGCCCAGTTGATGTGGGGGTTGTGAAGCTCCAGCCACTCGTATCCCAGTACTAAGGATGAACCTGCTGAAGGAAAAACGAAAAAGGTTAGAGTCTCTCTGTGGTTACCAGAAATCAGGAGCTCTAACGGCCGGGTTTGATGTGTGACTTGGTGCAGCTTCTTTCCATCAATGGCAGAGACTCTGAGGGGCTTCTTCAGAGTAACAGTCTCAATCTTGAGCTGTTCAACCAGGTTAGAATCAATTAGATTTCTTTCACATCCAGAATCTATGAAGGCTGAAAGAGTGAGAGTCTGATCAGAGGAGAACAGAGTTGCAGGTAACAGGAGGTGAGGAGATTTTCCAGATTGTAGATGGTCCGTCAGACTCCTCACATCCCCTGACGGACCCTGGCTTTTGATTTAGCTGGGCACAAGGAAATGAAATGGCCAGGCTCACCACAGTAAAGGCACAATTTCCCTTGGAACCTTCGCTGCCTCTCTTCATTGGAAAGCCTAGCATGGCCAATCTGCATGGGTTCAACCTTGGGTCTTTCTGTGGACAAGGAGACAAAGTGAGTAGCATGAACAGGGGCGAATACAGACTGATTCTTAGTTCTTGGTCTGGTACTGGACTCTGGGGATTCAGAAAAAACAGATGTGCAGTTAGATGTGGAGGCAGCAGCAGAAAAAACATGGCTTCCTTGCCTTGATCTGGTTCAAAGTCTGTTATCCAGCCGAATGGTTAACTTGATTAATTCCTCCAAACTAGCTGGTTCGTCAATTGTAGCAAGTTCGTCTTTGATGTCTTCATTTAAAGCCTTAAAGTAAGCACACACTCATTCCAACCAGAAGCAGCGGCTTTGACCCGGAAGTCAATAGAAAAATCTGCCACCGTCTGATTTCCTTGTCTTAATCTGAGCAGAGCTCGGGAATCAATAGATTTGTCTGAATCTTGGTTAAAGACCTGAGAAAATTCAGTTATGAACTCGGAAAAAGTGCAGCGAAAACTGGATTCAGAAGAAGATTTAGCCTCCGCCCATTCTAGGGCTCGACCAGAAAGTTGAGACAAAATGAAGGCTATTTTTTTCTTGTCATTTGAAAAACTGGTAGGCGAATGTTCAAAAATTAATCTGCATTGGAACAAAAATCCTTTGCATTTATTTGGGGTACCTGAGAATCTCTCTAGAGGAGACGTGACAGAATCTGACCCTTGAGGCGGACGTTGAGCAGGTGCTGCGTTAGCATTTTTCACGTAGCCTGCAAAATCCTGAAAAACTTGGGTTTGATGTTCCAGGCGTGTGTTTAACTCACGGAGGGTTAGAGCGTGTCCTTGAATCTGCGCAGCTTGCTCCTAGATTAACCTCCGGAGGTGGTCTGCTGGGTTTTGTTTGTGGCCAGAGTGTTCTGTCATGTTGGGGATGGGGATCAAACCCAAATGCAGAACACACCACGGAGACAGGGGTAAAAAGTTCAACAGTTTATTTTGAATCACACAGAATAAATCACAGATACTGATTCTGGTCTGGGATGACTTCACAAGGGTTTCTCTGTAGAGAAGCGATAGTTA
>NW_015151561.1:92866-98426 GCF_000732505.1 Cyprinodon variegatus | reverse complement strand
AGAGCTTGACTTCAGACTTGAGCTCAGACTTTGAATGGTCAGCCAAGGTTCTCTCCTGAGAACTGGAACAGACTCAGCTTGAGGTTCTTCAGGTTTGGCTGTCAGGGCAGGCAGGCAGGTCTAGGAAGCAGAGAAGACAAAAACAGATTAGGATCAGATTACTCTTCAGAGTATCAGATCAGCAGGCTTGGCTCAGGTTCAGCTAACCATAACTGGCAACACTCTGGCACTGAAGACAGTTTTGGCCGCTGCTTAAGTAGTTGGTCTCCTGATGAGAGGATGAGCCTCAGGTGTGCAGGTGGCTCAGCTCAGGAGACCCAGGACGCCCTCTGCTGGAGAAAGGTGGCAGAACTCCAGATCCCAAAAGTAGCTCTCCAGGCTCGTCAAGGTCTCGTCTTCCAGTTTGTTCCCTCGGAAATACGGGACAATTGTTAAAGTTTAAACCTACTTTGTTTTATTTACATTTATTGGCTTACTTACCTGAGTGGAACTGTTTCTTTGAATTAACTGTATGTCGCCATTTTACTTACGCACACAGCTCTTTTACATGAAAGACTGCATGGAGATGGATCAAAAACAACAATGAAGTAGCATACATTCATGGATTATATTCTAAAAATAAAAAATAAAAAAAAAATAAAAAAAAAACGAAATGGGCTTGGTTAGAGACAAGAGAGAATATAAAGGGAAAAGTCTAACTGCCTCAGGCGGATTTGAACCTGGATTGAAGAAAAAAAAAAGTTTCGATTAAGGACAGGTGATCCTGTTCTGTGTCCTCTTATGTAGGTGGTTGCTGCGCAGGAAGACACAGAGCCCTCTCTGGAGACAAAAGCTGGAGGACGCTTGGTTATTTTTCCTGACAAATGCTGTTGGAAAGCTGTGTAAAATTGTGAAACAATTTATAAAAAAATGTCTAAAATTAAATCTATGTAGAGTAGCGAATAAAAATTTACAATTTACTTGGTCAAATGCTTTTTCTGCATCTAAAGACGAGACATTGGGCTCAATATTTTACATGTGGGAGTTATCTATTAAATTAAGTAATCTTTGTGTATTTGGGGATGACTGCATTCCTTTCATGAACCCAGTTTGCTCAGGTTGTATTATAAGAGGAGTAACTTTATCTAAATGCTTTGCAAAAGCTTTACATATTATTATTTTGATATCCATTAACCATGATAGTTGGTCGAAAACATAGGGATATTTTGTCCTAAATTGTAACTGTTGTCAGTGGTCTTTCACTATCTGATCATTTAGCAAGTTTTATTTTAACCAAAAATTGCTTGATAACATTATCTGATCCGCATATGAAGATTTGTAAATATCTCAGAAAGGTCTTATTACATATTGCATTTGTTTATTTTTAGCTGACTAGCTAAACATCTTACTGGCTTATTGGCATGTTCAAAATTTTCTATTCAAATTCTTTGTAATAAAAAATGTATTTTGCTTTTCAATATATTGTTTTAATTAAACTTTTATCTTAATTGTTCCTCTTATTCCTGGTTTATTTTGTTTTTCTATCTTCTTTCTATGAGATGAGAATTACATTATTTTACCTCTCATCACTGCTTTCCCTGCTTTCCAGAGGATAGGTGCTGATGTAGGTGCAGATGATTCCAAGTATGAAGCCCACTCTGCTTTGAAATATTTGATACATTTTTAAGCAGTGATGTATTAAATCTCCAGCTTTTGTTTTCTGGGGTTATTTTTTATTTATCAGGGTCAAAAAGACAGGAGCATGATCACTGACCGTGATAAGATGTATTACCTCAGATAGCAGCGAGCTACTGATTAAGGAATAGTGCAAACGAGATTCGGAATGATGGACATTTGAAAAAGTATATTCCCCAATGTTAGGATGAAGAGATCGCCATGCATCGCAAAGGCCAAAAATCACTCATGTGTTATCTGACTACTTTTAATAATTGACAACTGTGCTGAGTCCCTGTTGTATTCAACCTGTCTATTCCCCCATTTAGACCATAGTTAAGCCCACCCCCAATAACTAGAGAACCATCCCCATGATTTGAACGTCAATGGAAAAGTTTGTGGAAGAATGAGGGGTCTTCATCATACATAACATTTGGATCATGGATAGATATTTTTATTATTATGACTCTACTTTTAATTTTGTCTAATATTGTAAAACTAACATTTTTTTTTTTAAATTGCACTCCTCTTAGTCTATCGGAATCAGATTTTTTGCCAAGTAGGTTTGCACTTACGAGGAGTTTGACTTGTTGAGTTGAGTTTGACAAATTAGATATATATACAGAAAACAGAATCTATACAATATAAATGGGGGTCATGAAAGTTTTGGTTGATCAGATTTTTTATTTTTTTTTTTATTCCCTCTGCCAAATTGAAATGTCTTCAAATCCACATTAGCATGAATTGAACACACTGTAGTAAACAGATAAATGGAGGCAGAAGATGTCTTTCAGTCATCAATAACACATTCAGCGACACACAGGTGCTCTTTCAAGCGGGGCACCGTTTCATTCACAACACCTGTCCCATCAATGAGGAATCAGAATCAGAAATACTTGAATAATCCCAGGGGGAAAGTACTTTAATTACATAACTCCATCTGTAATAGCGTGACTTTAGGAACAGTTTGATATAACACAACGTCATACAATATATATAATCAGGGGGTCCCCACTCCATCTCTCCACCAGTTTGGGGGTCCTTGGCCTGGAAAACGTTGAAGACCCCTAATATACACAGCAGGCTCTGCGTTGATGTAAAGCAGGAGGTCTGGAGATGCTATATTGGTGTAGCTCATAGGTCCCGAACAGGGGAGGGAGAGAGGTAGTGTCATGGGGGTCACTGGGCCTTGTTGTTAAGGCTGGTAGGGCATGGGAAGAAATTGTTCTTGTGGCGTGATGCTTTGGTCCTGATGGACCGCAGTCTCCTGCAAGAGGGAGGTGTCTGAAATAGTTTGTGGCTGGGATGCGTTATCAGCCACAATCTTCCCTGCACACCTTTAAAGTCCTGGAGGCATACAAATCCTGGAGAGATGGAAGATTGCAGCCAATCACTTTATCTGCAGACCGGATGACATGCTGCAGTCTGCCCTTGTCTTTGGTGGCACCACAGCACCAGATGGAGGAGGTGAGGATGGACTCAATGCACCGGGGTAACTTTCTGAAGGACTGGTGTGGACATGTTCCCACCAATAATTTCTTCTTTTTCCCCTCTTTCCACTGATTTACTTTAGCCAACAGTAACTGGGGTTGGGTGCAGCTAACTGTTTTCAGAGCGTTTTTCAGTCCGTGTTTTTTTCCTCTCTCCCGCAGCTCTCAAGTCCCACCTCTCGGTTTAACATCATCGGATCTGTCGCTTGGGGAAATAATATTATTTGGGGTCACTATTCACTGCTTACAGAGTAGCTGCATGGTTAGAGGAGAGACACAGCAGCAATTTTAACCGGCAACTACTTCAATAGATGTTTAGGTATAAGGAGATGGGTTGGTTAAAAAAATCATGCCACCGAAAAATCCGTTGGTTACACATACAGAGCTTTTTCAGCTAAAAATGGCTACAGAGCGTACATTAATATAAGTTTAAAAAGCTGGGCTTCTCAAAGGACTATTAGTCAGAGTCACAGATTAAAATTAACACATATCTGTTGCTTTCTTAATGAACAGAGAATCAGACGGCAGAGCTACTAGATATCTGGAAAATTACTTTCTCTGGTATCATTATATTGGAAGACAGGTTCATAAATCTGTTTTTAAGCAGAGCGGAGACACCATTAGGGACAGCTGCTGATTTAAAGGTGAAATAGATTTACTAGGATATGCAACATGCAATAAAGTATATCTCCAAATTTACAAGAAAAAATCTGCTATGCTATAATAAAATTCAACATATCTTTTTGTCTTTTGTAGTTCAGCAAGACTCAGAAATAGCTGTGCCAGCCAACCCAGAGACAACCCGACTCACAGGACACAGACTTAAAATTAAAATATAAGAAACCTGCAAAAATTAAATTACAAATAATAAAATCGGTGCACAAATGATTTTTGAAATATAAAGTTGAATACATAGACTTTGGCTGTCAATGACAAATGGGAAAAAATTCTAAATTTGATTTTGCTGCTTGTGAAGGAGGATAATCACTGATGCAGTTTAAAGGGAAGCCATGGATTTTTAATACATGCATGTTTTTGAGGCCTTCATAAATGATGCAATAAAGGCACACATCTGTCTATAACTATAAATATCAGTGTATTGGGGCACTCTAGTGTTCTAAACAATAGGAAAGCATTTTGGCTCATTTTTGGAAAGTAGGTCCATCAGTTACTATCCCACCAACCTTTATCACAAAGTTACACCCTTGACTCAATAATGGAGGAGTAGAGGTGAACCCTCATTGTCCTTGACAGGTTAAATTTATTCAGCTGCCACCGGATTTCTTGGTGCTAGGCTGTTCAGCTCCCACTTTAGGTCCTGTCTAAAGTAGGAGGTAGCAGGCAGCAAACACATTAGGGAACTCAGGTGGGGTAAAATCAATAACAGTTGTAGCTGATCTATGAGTTTCTTGCAACAAGACAACTAGTGCTTCCGTAATTAGTTGACGTAGTTGACATAATCGACAATGAAAATTTGTCAATGGATTTTTTTTCTTTGATGACTATTTTTCTGTCAGCCTATTTTATTTATCGCCTGTTTATTTTGGTCAGAGCAAATGGCTCCTCTGAGTTCAGGTAATTCACACAGCACTAGTTTGTCTGTGCGCACACCACTGGCAAATTGGCTCCATTTTCCTCCCCTGTCACGAGCTTCTATTACTGTTGGTTCTGGTTTTGAGCATGATATGAAAAAGACACCAGCAGGCAAGTCTAAATTGAGGACGGAGGTATCTGCTAGAAGTCCAAAAGTATCCAAAGTATAGAAATACTTTCGGGCAGCGGGTGATATAGTGTTTTGTACACTGTAATGCTGCTTTCACACTTGAGGGGTCACAAATGTTGCTTTGAATTTTATATACTCTAGTTGTTTGTCTGCTCTGTTCTGTAGTTTCAATCTAGACAGCAGCTTGGCTTTATTTACTTTATGAGTTGGAAAAAAAATTTTAACAAATTTTTAAGCGAGAAAGTCTACTTCCAAACATCCTCTGTGCAGTCAGTTCATCAGAATTATGATCCTAATAGGGCTGCAACTATCGATTATTTAACAAATTGATTAATCTGTTGATTAATCAGTTAACAATCGGAGAGCAAATGTTTCCTTAAAGAAGACTTTTTGCGAAATTAAACCAGGTAGAACTCCAGCCCATGGAGATATGAAAAGAATTGTTTTGTTTGTTTGAATTCAAGAGGCTTATACGTTTGTTTGTTTTTTAACAATCTTGGCATAATTACTGCTCTGACTGGATCACTCTGTCAGCTAAAGACATGTTTTAGAGTCTTTATACTCCAGTTAACAATTAATCGAATATTAAATTAGTCGATGATAATCTCATTAATCACGATAAATTTTTCTCGATTGATATTTTCAGAAAACATGGGATTGCCTTTCACTGCTATGCAGATGACACACAGATATA
>NW_015151561.1:83315-88910 GCF_000732505.1 Cyprinodon variegatus | reverse complement strand
AGAACTCTGTTAAAGTAATCCTGAAGGTTATTAGAAAGTGGTCAAAGAGGACAGGGTTGTGAGGAAATACTGTTATTTCTTCACATTCTATGCCGTATGTCAGTACAAGGTTCAAAGTATGAAGATGAGAATGTGTGGGACTATTCACATTTTGAACAAAGCCAATAAATAGATAATTCTGTGGGGGGGAAAGGAATTACTTTAGGGTTAGGATTCATTCAGCAATAAAAAAAAAACCTACTGAGCCTACAGGCACAATCTGAAGCACAGCTGTTTACTGTGTAAACTAAGACTAAATCAAACTGAACCCCATGACGATGAGCAGATTCCATGTATTAGAATGTTTTTAGACTTCATTCTCAGCTGCTGGCAGATGATTAACCACCATTCAAAAACTACACCTGTGATGTTAGTGAGGTCATAACAGCCTATGGTAAGCCATTTTTTTTATGTATCACATGAAAACATGTGATCTACAAAACTGAATATGCATTTCTGATATCTGAAAAAAAAAATGTTTCCTTGTCAAAATGATTTCAAACAAAATGACACTCTTCACATCTACAACAAATATTCTGGATGTCTACAAATTAGATTCAGATCTACATAATTGTATTGTTACTGGTTTTCATTAGTATTATTTTGACTATGAAGAAATGTTTTTCCGATATCAGAAATACATAAGTCAAGCTGATAAATTCCAAAACTGTAATTTAGAAAATATATTATTATAATTAAGTTTAGTAGTTTGCTTTTGTTTAGCAACATTTTGTGATGTACAAATGGAACAACAGAGAGGAGAGTGGTTTTAGTAAATGTAATAATGGCCTGCTACAGTACGCTTTCACTGTGTTTATTCCTCTCATCGAGGACAATATTGCCTGATCATATGTAAACATTTGGCCGTTATGTGGCAAAGTAAAATGGGGGGACCAAATATTTCAGGTGTCTATGATATTATGTTCCCCCTCCATAAAATGCAAAGCGATTATTTACCTGCAAGGGTTTCACTGTGTTTAATCAAAAACAATAACCCCTGTTGATATGAAAACTTGCACTCTATGTGCCAAAATTACATGGGGGGAACCAAATATTGTTCAAACCATAAAAAACATTGGAGAGAAAGCTGTGCAGTTAAGAGTTTTTTGAGGAATAGGTGGTCAAAGGTTCCCGCTTTTCTAACATTTATGCTAATTGCAAGGCAGCCTAAGGATAAAGAATTACTACATGTTATACTAGACTGGCCTGATTTGTTCTATGATATTGTATACAAGCATAATGACCAAATTTCTTATTTAATTTAAATGAAATGCAACAACCTTATCAGGAGAAGGAGGTGACTACAGTATCACCGTTAGATTTAATGGAGAAACAACTGTAGAAATCCGTACGGATCTGGAATAAGACTGTGTCCCAACCTGACACTTAATGACGCTCTGTAATCGAGGTACTTTTTCTCCAACACTAGAAAATACTAATGCCTTTGGCATTTAATTTAAATGAATCTTAAACAGCACTGTGTAGGGGTGCTGGACTTATACAGACTCCCGGGTGGAAACCTGTGCGCTCTCTCCAGCTTGACATGGTCCAGTTTAATATCCAGCTGCAGGATCGTGAGAATCCAGGATTCCGTAAACTTACTTGGGTTTGTCCCCTACAGCTTCTTTTGGAAGCCAACACTTTCTCAAATTTTTGCATGGCCACTATTTTCAAAGTCTTGGAGCTTCTCGGATAGTTCCTTTATAGTTTTTTCCAAGACTAGCAATGTCTCAGTCCATCTCAATCTCAGAAGAGGCGGCCTCCAATACAAGAAATGTCTTTTTACTCAGAGTACTAATATTGATATTGTGAAACATCTACTCTAGTTTACCATCCATAATAGCTGCTAAATTCTTTGTGCAACGGAAGCCATGCTAGCTTTCGCATCATCGGGATGCCGGGGGTGCATTTTTCTTCTTTACAAATGGTAAGGAAGAATTTTACCCACTGATTTGCTGAGGAATTAGTCTAGGGACATCACATGGGGTGCGAATGTCTGTCTCCTTGAACCCCAGTCGGCTGATTATGTGAATTGGAGCTACAGAAAAAAAGACAATTTTTCGGAAAAAAACAAAAATCAAATCACCCATTACGATCAACTACAAAACAGGATTATGAAATAAAGACATACAGTATGCTTTTAATATATAATCAATACATTTTTGCAATTTGATTTATGTATTGATTCATCTTACAAGTTATTCAATTCAGTTTTCAATTCAGTTTATTTATATAGGGCCAATTCACAACACATGTCATCTCAAGGCACTTTACACTTCAACCAGATCATACAGTCAAATTGATTCAAAGTTTTCTATCTAATTATTCAAACAGTATTACACCTATTTTCATCTTTTTTCAAAATGATTACATATTGGAACATCTGACCTAAATTACACCAGACTACACACACACAAACGCATATGAATTTAAGTCAGGTATTATAATTCAAGAGGTTTATGGTGTGATAGTTTTATTGCTTATGACAAAGTCATCTTTGTCATTAGCAATGAAATTACGATCAGAAATGACAGACAATAAGCAAGAGATTGGTAGGCCTCATAAGCAGACGGAGCGGGGCAGAGGATGCTGAGCCCCATAAGGTGCAGAGGTTGCCAAGTTTTTCTCAAATCCAATCTCTACCAAACTCCAGACTGCTTTGTGAGTTTGTTTTCAGAAGCGTGGCCCCTCAGGACCACGGAAAGAACATCTTCAGACAACCCAATCCTCCCAATGTTGTAGGAACAGTCCAACCAAAAGTAGACTACTTCTTCTTCCAACATGACTGTGGACCAACGCGCAAGGTTTGGTGTACATGAGCCGCGTTGGCATACACAGACTCTAACAGAGCACCTTCTGGATAGATAAGACTAGAGACTGAGAGCCATGTTTTCTCTTTGAATCTCAGTCTATGATGTAAAAATGTAAGAAAAGGGCTGTGCTATATTTATTAGACTTTAATACTACTGCTGTAAGGAGTGGTCCACAGCAGGAGCAGTGTCCCCCTGGGACACTGCTAGAGTGGCCTGCTCCGGTAGAAGGCTTGGGTCAGTTAGGATGGCTGTAGTGGTACTTAGGAGACGGAGTGAACTCAGAACCACTAAGAGAACAAGAGAAATAAAAATAGCATGGGTTAGAGCTTAGTGGACCAAACAAGTTATTAGAGTAGAGGTCTCCGATGGGATTGGCATTGCAGTTGCGACAGACTCACTGGGTCTAAGCGCAGGCAAGGCACAGTGCTGGTCCAACCAGGAGAGAGTGGATCGACACAGGTCTTCTGCACTGGCTGTAGAAACCATTCCATTATAGGACTCGAAGAGAGGCTCGATGATGATGCTGAACTGATACTGAGTTAAAGAAGGACCTGTTTCAGCACCAATGGTTTCATTATTGGCCCAATTTGGTCTAGAAAGCCCACTCTAATTACATAGATCCGGCATGTCAACCAGGATCTCTTTGATAGACTCAAATCTTTCAAACTGATTCTATCCCATTTAACCAAACATTAGATAATTTGTACATGAACAGATATTGAAATATACATAGGTTTAAAGACAGGCAGGCTTAATCTGTCAAAACAAATATAGTCAAAACTTGGAAAATATCTGCTCCTTTTCTATGCTACATTCCAGGTATCCCCTCTTCTACCTATATCATCAAGCATCAACCTGATAACAATGCCCCTTGATTTGGCATTCATAATGCTTCATACACCTTGTAAAGGTTTTTGGACACCTGGATGTCCCTTGTCACTGTTTTTTCAGATTTCGACGAAAAACACCTCATATACAACAGAACTAAATATCTAAATCACAGTGATGCTACTTTAATTAAAGAGCCACATACTGCTGTTAGTTCTGTTTTGTTATGTTTACATTTTAGTATTATTACCACTAATAAGCAGTGTTATATTTTATTAAGGATAAATGTGAAATGTGGTAAATGTGAAATATATAAAATGGTTAATGAAAATCGGGGAAAAATATACTGCTCTGTATCTGGCCCTGTTGGGTTGTTAAGTTATAAAACAATAACCCAAGCTGTTAGAAAAAAGAGCAGAGCCCAGCTGCAAACCCACCAGCTGAACTGCTGCTGGATTTGCAGCTGGGCCAGCCCACCAGTTTGGGCAAACTGATGCCCAGTTTGCCCAGTTTATCTGTTGATGAAAACAAAATGAAAAACAATTGAATTTTTACAGCCAAATTAACTGTCCACCATGGCAGTTCAGGTAAGAATTAGTGGAGACCTGTGAGAATTATTGTAATTAAGGATGTATTAAGCACAGGGCAATTATAAAAGAAAGACAAAAAACGAGTCAGCCAAGTATTACAAACCTAAACATTCAGTTTTACAGAGCTACACAGGAATTATTCATGAGTGTGAATGGCCCTGTCAAAAGAAAATGGCTGGATCTAACAGAGGATCCAGGGAAAACTTGAACACTGCTGTCACTGATCCATAACAAGCTGATTGTTTTTGAGCAATGTTGATAAAAACAGAAAAAGAAAAAACAAACAAGAGGGGCCAGATGTTTGAAAGTTCAAAAAAGGGGGAGCTATATTGAGTGCACAATTTTTCTATGGCAAAAAGCGGCAGTGTTGCAGGTGATCTAAAAAGATTGCTGCACAAATGTTGAGACATACAGACAACTTTGCTTTCACTCCATTGAACTTAGCAGATTGCATGGTCTAATATCAGTTTAAGAGTGTACATAAAAGGAGGATGAAGTTCTAAGCCATGTGGTTGGAGCTAATATTAAAATAATATACATGTAGCACTCTACATAGGTAGCCTTTCTAAAAATTGTATAAACCAAAGAAAAATTTAAATGATGAAAATGACTAAAGACAATTATTAAAAAAAATTAACAACTCTCCATCCTTTGCTGTTTTTTTGGCTATAATGATCGCAAATATTTTATTTGTCGGTTTGAAACCTGACTTTCAGAAGCCCTAAAAAAGTAGTTGGGTTTTAGATATGGAAAATTGGTTTCCACATGGTAAATGTTTACATTTGCACATCATTTACCTATGAAAACAGACAGTTTGGTCATTGGAATATGACCTGTATACTGAGGGAGGCATACAGGCAAAAACGTTTGCACACAGTCTGCTTAATTGCAAACGCAAACCACTGTGTACCTTCTGTCAGGACTCGGCCTCGACCTTCACAGGTGTCTGTCGTTCACTGGTGGGCGGGGCACGCACACCTGCAAGTGGTTCAGCAGCACCGGCCCTGCACTATTTGAGCAGTGCACAGACAGCGGGAGGACGCCAGAGTGTTACCATTGCGGTATGCCTGATCGGCCGCAGCCTCTCGCCTACCTTTTCTCTTGCTCATACTCCTGCGTTTGTGTCTCCCAGGTTGTCTCTCGTGAATCATCGTCTCCTCTCGTGGCGGATCCTTCCAGGTCCTCTCAGGAGTATCGAGGTTGGTCACCCAGTCTCTGGGTCCCTGGCCCCCCCGTTTCTCCCTGGTTCCTCCCGCTGGTTCTGATCCCCGGAGGCTGCTCGGACAACTCCTCATTCCCCCGCTCTCTGGTCACGCCACGCCTGT
>NW_015151561.1:75951-81693 GCF_000732505.1 Cyprinodon variegatus | reverse complement strand
TCGTCTCGAGACGATGCCTTTGTGCACACCCTTCCAGGTTTCCGCCCTGGACGGTGGGGTTCTCCCTAGAAGAACCTATCGTACTGAGCCTCTTGAACTCATGGTCTCTGGTAACCATAGAGAACGAGTTACATTTTTAGTTTTTCCTATTAAGCATGCTCCGATTGTTCTTGGTTTCCGGTGGTTGCAGATGCATAACCCGCAGATAAACTGGGTCGACCGACGGGTTAATTCTTGGTCAACCAGATGTCATGCTGAATGTCTGCAATCTGCTGAACCGCCTAGTCCGCCTCCTTAACTGTCCTGTGCTCAGGTTGATCCTGAGAACTTGAAACTGGTGCCTGAGCAGTATCATGACCTCAAGCAGGTTTTCAGTAAGACCCTGGCCTGCCCGCTTCCGCCACATCGCCCATACGATTGCGCCATCGAACTTCTGCCGGGTGCCCCGCTGCCGACCAGCCGTCTCTATAATATTTCTCGGGCCGAACGTCAGACGTTAGAGAAATATATCAAAGAGTCACTCGCAGCTGGACTTATCCGCCCGTCGTCTTCGCCTCTCGGTGCGGGGTTTTTCTTCGTTTCCAAGAAGGACGGCTCCCTCGTCCTCCCTCGTCCTCACACGATAACTGTAAAGAATAAATACCCTCTGCCGCTCCTCTCCTCCACCCTTGAGCCGGTCCAGTCTGCCACCATCTTCACTAAGTTAGATTTACGTAGCGCTTACCACTTAGTGCGGATCCGCCGGGGGGATGAGTGGAAGACGGCCTTCAAGACACCCCTTGGTCACTTCGAATATCAGGTCATGCCCTTTGGCCTGTGCAACGCTCCTGCTGTCTTCCAGGCTCTGGTCAATGATGTTCTCCGTGACTTTCTCAACATCTTTGTCTTCGTGTACATAGATGACATCCTCATTTACTCCCGCACCCTCTCCGAACATATACATCACGTTCGCCTAGTCCTCCAACGGCTTCTGGAGAACAGGTTGTTTGTCAAGGCGGAGAAATGCGAGTTTCACAAGCACTCTGTCACCTTTCTCTGACTCATCCTGGAGGGGGGGCAGGTCCGATCGGACCCCGAGAAGATTAAGGCCGTGCTCAACTGGCCTGTACCAGAGACCAGGAGGGAGTTACAACGTTTTCTTGGTTTTGCTAACTTTAACCGGCGCTTTATCAGGGGGTACAGTCAGATCGCAGCTCCCCTCCGCGCTCTTACTTCTGTCAAGGTCCCCTTTGTTTGGAACCCCGAGGCTAACAGAGCCTTCACCGATCTTAAGAGAAGATTCTCGCAAGCACCCATCCTCATTCACCCTGACCCTGCAAAACAATTCACCGTTGAAATTGACGCTTCTGACTCTGGGGTAGGGGCGGTGTTGTGCCAGTGCTCGGACCTGGACGAGAAGCTTCATCCCTGCGCCTTTTTCTCTCAGCGTCTGACCCCGGCAGAGCGTAACTATGATGTTGGGGACAGGGAGCTCCTGGCCATTAAGCTCGCCCTGGAAGAGTGGCGCCATTGGCTAGAGGGGTCCGAGCAGCCCGTGTTAATTTGGAGCGACCACAAGAATCAGGCCTACCTCCAGTCTGCCAAATGTTTGAACCCTAGACAGGCCTGCTGGTCCCTTTTATTCTCCCGCTTCAACTTAACAATCTCCTACCGCCCTGGCTCAAAGAACCTGAAACCTGACGCCCTGTCTCGCCTCTATGCTCCCCCCGACTCTGATAAGGAACCAGTTCCATCCTACCTCCCTCTTGTGTTTTCGGTGCCCTCCAGTGGGAGATAAAGGACATGATTTCACAAGCTCAACGTTCTGACCCAGATCCAGGCAATGGCCCGGTTAAACGCACCTATGTTCCCACCTCTGTACGTTCCCGAGTCATCCAGTGGGCCCACTCTGAGAAATTCTCTGCTCACCCAGGCATCCTTAGAACCCTCAAGTTTCTCTCCCGACGTCTCTGGTGGCCCACCATCTCCCAAGACACCAAACAATTTGTCCAATCTTGTCCTTTTTGTGCCCAGAACAAGTCCTCCAACAGACCTCCTGTAGGCCTCCTCCAGCCCTTACCTGTTCCCGAGCGCCCTTGGTCTGACATAGCCCTCGATTTTGTGACCGGCCTCCCTCCTTCACAAGGTATGACCACCATCCTCACTGTTGTAGACCGTTTTTCCAAGGCCTGCCATCTCATCCCCCTTAGAAAACTCCCCTCAGCCCTCCAGATGGCCCAGCTCCTAGTAAAACATGTTTTTCGTCTGCACGGCATCCCGCAGGACATACTGTCTGACCGTGGTCCTCAATTCATCTCGCGGGTTTGGAAGGAATTTGCCAGGGCCCTTGGGGCCCGGTACACCCTTACCTCCGGTTACCACCCGCAGACCAACGGTCAGACAGAGCGATTGAACCGGGAGCTGGAGACGGCCCTCCGTTGTCTCACGTCCAATAACCCCTCTGACTGGAGCAAGTACCTTCCCTCGGTGGAGTAAGCTCACAATAGTCACATCTCCACAGCTACTGGCAGGTCCCCCTTCGAGGTCTCCCTTGGTTACCAACCCCCGCTACTCCCCGAGGATAACAGACAGATCGCCATCCCTACTGTTAACCACCACATCCTTCGTTGTAGGCAGTTCTGGAACCAAACCATCCAAGCACTCAAACAGACTGCCGAACAGAACCGCCGATTCACCGACCGGAGGCGGCGCCCTGCCCCCAGTTACCATCCCGGTCAGCGAGTCTGGCTCTCCACCCGAGACATCCCCTCCCGGGCCACCTGTCGGAAACTGTCTCCCCGTTTTAACGGCCCCTATGAGATCATCTCCATTGTTAGTCCCTCGACCGTCCGCCTCCGTCTTCCATCTCACTCCGTCTTCCATCCCAACTTCCACGTGTCCCTCCGGCTGAACCCCCTCCGCCAACCCAGGATCACCACGGACGTCAGGTCCAACGGATCGTGGCGTCCCGTCCCCGAGGCAGAGGTTTTTTCAGAACCTCGTCGACTGGGTGGGTTGCGGTCCTGAGGATTGGTCCTGACTTCCTGGCTCCTCCATCCCGGATCAGTCCCTGATCGACTCCTTCCTGTCCTTCCGTCCCTCGTGCTCGCCAGGAGGCGACCGTTGAGGGGGGGGTGGTGTCAGGACTCGGCCTCTACTGTTTACCTTCACAGGTGTCTGTTGTTGACTGGTGGGCGGGGCATGCACACCTGCAAGTGGTTCAGCAGCACCGGCCCTGCACTATTTGAGCAGCGCACAGACAGCGGGAGGACGCCAGAGTGTTACCACTGCAGTATGCCTGATCGGCCACGGCCTTTCGCCTAACCTACCTTTTCTCTGGCTCATACTCCTGCGTTTGTGTCTCCCAGGTTCTCTCTCGTGAATCATGGTCTCCTCTCGTGGCGGATCCTTCCAGGTCCTCTCAGGAGTATCGAGGTTGGTCACCCAGTCTCTGGGTCCCTGGCCCCCCCGTTTCTCCCTGGTTCCTCCCGCTGGTTCTGATCCCCGGATTCCCCGGAGGCTGCTCGGACAACTCCACATTCCCCCGCTCTCTGGTCACGCTGACACCTGTCACATCACCATCAGACAGCGCCAAGTCCTCACTGCTTCCCTCCCGGTCCGGTGTCCGCGCTCTGTGGTAAGCTCAGCTCCGTAGGTTTTTTCCACCTGACTCTCCGCGGTAACCTCTTCTCTTTCCTCCTTAGACGAGACCGGTTTCCTGGCAGCGCTCCAGTTCTTGTAGTTTTTGGTTGACATAATCTCAGTGATCTGTTTGACTAAGTGTAAATAAAACCCCTGAGACTGTACCTGTTTTCCCGAGTGTGTTTCTGCATGTGGGCGCGGCACATAAAGCCAAACATGACACCTTCTTTAAAAATTTGCAAGGTAAAGTAAAAGCAAAAGTTACATTTATATTTTTAGTAATTTATTGCATTTTGAGCGTTTTGAGCAGCAGGCGCAGCGCGTCTGAGCAGCTGAAGCAGCGCGTCGGGAGCGTTTAAGCATCTGACGCGCGTGACGCGTCGCAAACGCGCTGCTGCTCGAGATGGAAAAATGTAACTTTTGCTGCTCGATGCGCCGCGTCAACCAATCAAAGAAACTTGATCAGGGAGCTGGCCGTGAGAAACACACATCGCTGATGATACAGAGCGCTGTGATCACTCCTCTGAAACAGTTTATTGATGCCTAAATGAACTTAAAATGCAGAATCTGCCGGCAGAATATGTTCGCTTTTATTATCCTGATGCCTGCAGTTTGGATTCTTTAGATGAAAAACACCTACCAGCCGCCGAGGTGAACTGCGAAGCAAGACCAGCAAAGCTGCTTTAGCCGCACGTCAGAACTAACTGGTACAAGCAGCAAAAATTAAGCAGCAGACGCAATTTTGCTGCTCCTGCTGCGTCCGGTGGGAACGTAGCATAAACCTCACACTGGCAGTCTACTGCTCCCCGGGCTCCACACAATGGCAGCCCACTGCTTGCCAAGGGGATGGGTTAAATGCTGAGGTAAATTTCTACAGTGTGAGATCAATAAAGTTTCCATTATTATTATTAAATTTCAACCTATTATGTTACCAGTGGATTGTATTTATCTGTAATTTATTTATTTATTTAATTTTATTTATTAATTAATTTATTTATTTATTTATTTATGTCTAATCATGTCAGGAATGGTACACCGTACTCAAAGGGTTTGGGAGTTAAAGAAGGTTTTTACACACATAAGGATACAATCCAGAACTTCCAGTTTTGTAAAGTTTGAGCCCGGACGTACTCTCTGAACTTTTGCCTCATGTAGTCAAATCGTTGCCGCGTGATGGGAACACCTGTGGCTGGAAGCTGCTGCTGGCAAACACTGTGCAAAACACAAACAAAGACATAATCAGTCAACAGAGCACATAAATGCATCTTCATGGTGGTGTACAGTCTTGAAAGAAACTTTGTAATCCTGGTGGATTTCTCTGAAGTTAATGTCTGACTTGATGGAAGAGTTCAGGTGCTGTATTTCCTCCCTGAGTCGCTGAACCTCCTCATGCAGTTGAGCTCTCTCCTGCTGCATCTTGCTGATATACTCTGCCGTCTTCTGCAAGGTCGTGGCTTTGCTGATCTGTGAGATTAAAACACATAAAGTACACCGTTTTACTATTTACAATTTTTCATTCGCTTCCACCTTTTAATACCTTTATCTGTTTGGTGTACCTTTATACTTGGCTGAGAGCTGAGTGTGGTTACAAGGTTTTGTAAAGTGTCAAACCCCAGTTTTATGTTGAAACGTCTCTTTTGCTCCGCAGATATGTGAGTGATTCTCCTAGTCTCTGTTTGCTATAGAGAGGCAGAAAGGGGTTTAGAGATCGAATTTAAAACTCATGTTCCCATAAACCACTTACATTTGTCCTTTAACAAAGTTGTATATAAAATAAGGCTGCTGTAAAAACAAATATCACTATCTTTAAAAGAAAGTTCACAAATTGACATACGTAAAAGTAGTTTTACACATTATAAAAGAAATATCAACAAAATATTTCTATTTTGCATGTTGGTAGAATTTTTCCTTATTTAACCCTTAAAATGAGATTGGTTGGGCATAAATAAATAAAAAAAATCTTACTAGAATGAAAAAACAAAATTAGGATACCTTGGTAGATTCCAGCTTTCCTTGTCCTAAAAAGGCAGAATGTGGAAACTTGGGGTTGGAGTCTTTGTCTGCAGGGTTAGGTGGAGCTAGTTGGCCTGGATCAGCCCTAAATTGAACTAACAAGAGAAA
>NW_015151561.1:72546-75755 GCF_000732505.1 Cyprinodon variegatus | reverse complement strand
TATACATACATATTAATTCATATATCTAGCTTCAAAACATAAATATTTTGAAGATTTCTATTATAAACACTGAAATATCGCCAGAATAAAACATACATGGTTTACTGATATGTAACAAAACCAGCCTGCAACACAGGCTAGGTTTTTTTTTTTTTTTTTTTTTGCATTTCCTAAACTCAGCTGCTGTTAACATTTAAAAATTCAGCAATGCAGTAAGAGATTATCCATTTTTAACTGTAATGTTTACCAGTCAAGCTGCTCATTTCTGTGGCATAGAGTGGAACGGGTGATAGCTTCTCTTTCTTGGGAATGAGCAGGGCTGTGGGGATGTTTGTAGACCCATGGGCAAGGACAGCAGACATGGCTGAGCCTCTAGAGGAGCTGGCATGGGATCCACTGTGGCTAAGCATAGGGGTCATCGGTTTAGGCCAACCTGGTCCATGATGAAGTGTTGAGGCTGCTCTGCCAACTTGGGGTTCCCTTCCCATCTGCTGAATGCAAAGTTCATAAGCTTTAATGTGAGAAAAAGAAGACCAGAGTACATGCATTTGGTATTTTTTCCTTGACCTTACCCCTGACTCACTGACTGACAAACATGAGTGCAGTGCCTAGGAAGGCTAACAGAAAGGACAGGAAATGCTAAATATTAAAAAAACATCAGCTCATACTGTGTCCTAACAAACTAAGATACAAGAAGCAGCATGTGGCTCTTTGGACCCTCTACAGAGGCTCTTACTGTGGCAATAAATGATATGTAGACCTGTAATGTACTATGCAACTTATTAGTTAATACAAATGCTAGTCTTATATGCTTTAGTGGTTTTTATAAATAATATCTTAATAGAATTTCTATAGCAATATGAAAAAATTATAGCACCATTCTCCCCATCAAATAATACCATATAAAAAAAAAAAATCATGCTTCATCTTTATAAATCCTCTTTTTTCCCTTATTTGAAAATCTAAGAATACAAATAATCCATTTAAGATGGTATCAGATTTCCTATGGCAGAGATTTAACAAAAATAATAAGTTTAGTTTTGGTAAAGGGTCATTTAATAACTCTAAACGACTTTTACTTAGCTGGACTTGGGGCAAAATGGCTGTTCGGATATGAAAAAATGCCTACAAATACAAACTAGGTAAAGGTAAACTGAACTGAGATGATATGAAGAGCTGGGAACTGAACAATTGTGTATCTTGAAAGCTGATCTTCAGGTGAAAGCAGGTGTTTTTCTTGGAGTCAAATTTTCCCTCCAGGAGAGCTGGTTGACTGTTGAACATTGGAGCACTTCTGTGCATGTTTGTTTGTATGTGTGGACACTTTCATGTCTTTATTATTTCTATTTATAGTTGGGGGTTTTTCTTCCATGTCATGGGGTTTTAGGCATACAATACATAGTAGATGGATGCCTATATGTGTGCATGTTGGGATGAAGTGTGTTAATATTAAAGAGCTGTTAAAAAAAAGCTGTTAGTGTGACTTTTTTGTATATTAAAATGTGGGAGTCACCACAGTGGGAGGTGGGAGCCATTAGTCCATGGCGGAGGTGTTCGAGGCACCCGTACAAATAAAAAAGGGACCCAAAGACTCCTCACACAATCTTTACACCCCAAGTCCCTGTTGAACCAAAACAGGCACTTTGGTAGGAGCCAGGAGATCATGCCCAAACACTCCCCTGTGGTGGGTGTTTGCAACCCTTGTCATGGTTTGATTGAAAGGCTATGAGGACAGGTGAAGCTATAGGTTGTAGGTTTTCTGAGGATTTACAAACACAACAAAGTGGCAAAATGTAGAATTTTTACAGCACAGTAAGTGTTATTGAACAATAAGTGATCCATCATTTTTTAGAACATTTTTCACACAATAAACATCATTTTATATTCTGGTGATTTTCAGAGAATTGAAGTAAAGAAGTATGGGCCCTACTAAAATTCTTGCATCTACTGTAAACTAAGAATTTCACACCTGTGTTTATTAATAATTCTATGCAGCTCAAGTAAAAAAAAAAACAATGGGAAACAAATTAGTTATTACAGGAACCAGTGCAATCAAAACCCGTGCAAAATACACTGTGTATGAATATTTGGTAATAGGCTAATGATACAAAATCGTACAAAATGATACAAAACGTTTTTAGACATACTTAATGGACCAAAATAAGGATAAATGAATAAGATAAGTAATAATAAAATGAGAACATCCCTGTAGTTCATCCTTTATGACTGAGTTGTTCTGCACATCCTCTCTGTTTGTGGTTGGTCTTTTCTTGGGTGGCTGATCTTTTAAAAAATAAAATGCAATGGTTCTTTCTCTATTTTGTGGTTTGTGAGGCATACCTAAAAGCAAGGGTGTAACTTTGCAATAAAAGTTGGTGGGGACGCTCTAAGGGTGGTGGCTGATGGACAGTGTTGGGGAGTAACGGATTACATGTAACGACGTTACGTAATTTAATTACAAAAACAGAATAACTGTAATTCGTTACAGTTACAATGAGAAAATATGTAATTCAGTTATAGTTACTTCCGAAAATATTAAGAATTACAAATTTAGTTACATTTTTTAAAATATATATGTACAGTGAACCCTCGCTATAACGCGGTTCACTTTTCACTGTCTCGCTGCTTCACGGATTTGCATCATCCATTCTTAAACTTTATTGTCGAACATAATCAATGGTAGCATGTCGGTTTATAAGGATCTTTTGGCCCAGAAGAAAAAAGAGAGACAACAACTACCGATAACTATGTCCTTCTCTCAAAAAAACACACCTGCTACGCAGGCTTTAGAACAAAAAAATTAACATTTCAGTTTGTATTGATGATTAAAATTATTACTTATTTATTGATAACTATATTATTTTACAGTACAGTACAGTAGTTATTTGTAAAAAAAAAAAAAAAAACAGACAATAAAAACGTCTATACCGTAGGCTACTTTTATTTGTTTAACAAATGCTTGGGCCTGTAAAAAGTTTTTGTTCCTTGATTTCAATGTTGTATGGAGTATTTCATTGTATAATATCTTAAAAAAAATAAAGGTTTCTACTTCATGGATTTCACCTATCGCGGGTTCTTTTAGGAACGAAACCCCTGCGATAAACAAGGGTTTACTGTAATGATATTTTTATTGCTTCGCGCCCTGTATCGCCGTTTCCCGCTACGGCTTCTTGTCTCTATAATATTTGCCACTCTGATGATCCATCCTG
>NW_015151561.1:61227-71503 GCF_000732505.1 Cyprinodon variegatus | reverse complement strand
CCTTCTCTCAAAAAAACACACCTGCTACGCAGGCTTTAGAACAAAAAAATTAACATTTCAGTTTGTATTGATGATTAAAATTATTACTTATTTATTGATAACTATATTATTTTACAGTACAGTACAGTAGTTATTTGTAAAAAAAAAAAAAAAAAAAAAAAACAGACAATAACAGCGTCTATACCGTACTTTTATTTGTTTAAAAAATGCTTGGGCCTGTAAGAAGTGTTTGTTCCTTGATTTCAATGTTGTATGGAGTATTTCATTGTATAATAACTTAAAAAAAAATAAAGGTTTCTCCTTCAAGGGTTTCACCTATCGCGGGTTCTTTTAGGAACGTAACCCCTGCGATAAACAAGGGTTTACTGTAATGATATTTTTATTGCTTCGCGCCCTGTATCGCCGTTTCCCGCTACGGCTCCTTGTCTCTATCATATTTGCCACTCTGATGATCCATCCTGTGCTGGTGAAGCCTCCTTGAGGAACAGCAAGCGAGCGGACGGTTCTATTTCAGCTCAAGCAGCGCATCAAAAATGTCAGCCTTCCAGCACTGGAAACTTAAGGAGCATTTCATTTACATCTGGTAAAATGGCTCAAATTTAACCTTGCAGTGCAAGAAGTGTTTGCCGGCTATCAACCTGAACCTGCTTGTGTTAGTCTGCAAACTGCGTAAATGGTAGAGCCTGGGGTAGGAACAGAAAAGCGTATGGCCCGATGAGAGGAGTCTGAGAACATCTTATATGCCTGGTGCTGGCATCTCTTCTTGTGGACATCCTGTGATTGCCTGTCAGCAGTTCTCTCTCAGCTTAGTGCTTTTTTAAGGTTCACATTCAGTTCTCAAAAATTAAATGTTGAACATGGGTCAATACTCATTAAAACCTTAAACTAATCAAAAGTAATTAGTTACATTACTTTTTAAAAGTAATCGAAAAAGTTACACTACAATTACATTTTAAACAAGGTAACTTGTAACTGTAACGGATTACATTTTTAAAGTAACTTACCCAACACTGCTGATGGACCTACAGCTACTCAACCCGAACGCTTTCAACAGGGTTTATATTAGGGCTGCAACTAACGATTATTTTAAAAATCGATGAATCGGACGATTATTTTTTTTCGATTAATCGAGACAGAACAAACAAGCAAACAAATACAGGTTGCTCATTAACTGTACTGGTGCAATATGAAAAATAAATGTTTGTGTTAAAACTACACAAACTTACATGATAAATATAGCTGTACATCCACAAAATATAGGTTACTTTGTTTCATAAAGCGCAAAAAAGACAGGCATATTTGTTTTTAAACGCCCCTAAGGGCTTCAAACAATAGGCCCCCCCCATTTCAACAAATTAGTTTTTTTTAGACTAGAAGAGTTCTGCCTTTTAAGACAGGAAAGTATAGCAGTTAAAGTTGCTAGTTGAGAAAATACTTAACCATAGAGATAAAAAATAGCCCTGTGATTCAAATTATAAATTGTATTTGGAATAAAAATGAGAGAACTAGGGGTGCTAAAAAACAGATCCTCCAAGACAGATATTTACATGGGAATGTGGCATATAATTAATTGACATATTACTGATCTTGCTGGATTTTATTCTGCTTTAGTTCCTTAAATTGCAGGATTTTCTTTACTTTATCTTTGCCAGAAGATTTAAACTTTAAAAGCCTTGCACTCATAATTTGCAAGTTGATTTATTTATAAAGAAAATATAAACGCTGCTTAAGCTAATTCAAATGAAATTAAAAGTAAAATAAGTAGCCAACCTTATCACTGTCTATAACCTACTAACAAGGTAAGGAAAGCATCAGATGAGCTACCTGAGAAACTAACGTTACGTTTCCTCTCTTTAAAAAGAAACAAACATGGTGGTTCCGTGCCATGTTAATTTGTTTTGACAAAAGTTGCATTTTACGACTTTTTTTACTTTACAAAGCGCAGGCTATTTTAATTATTGTGATCAATTTGCGCCGTCAATCCCGGCGCATGCGCGCTTCATTTGCAGTCTGGACGCTGAGGGTAAACATCCTGCGGCTCTGACTGCAGCGCTGAGACAGACTCCTGCGGGAGAACGGGGTTGGGATGGGGCAGCCGCCCCACGGCAGAGTAGGAACGATACATGCTTTCACGTAAGAGTCTCCAAAAGCCGCCAGTGACACCGTAAAAAGTCGCCAGATTTGTCGCTAGTCGCTTTTTTGAAAAATAGTCGCTGGAGGGGTCTGAAAAGTCGCTGAGTTGGCAACACTGCACACCCACAGCGCTGGCTCGCTCTGTCGTATTTTTTTCTCTTCCCCCGTTTCAGTCAAGTGGATGTGATGACGGCGGCGGCAGATGACGCATTAATCGCGCGACACAACTAATCGATGATGAAATTCGTTGCCAACGCTTTTAAAAGTCGATTTTAATCGATTTTATCGATTCGTTGTTGCAGCCCTAGTTTATATTTTCCAATAATGAGCTCAAACATATATTTATTGAATGCTTTACTATTGTTGAGAACACAAGAGTACCACAGTACACTGATATTTATGTTATAGACAGATGCCTGCCTTTAGTGCATTGTTTTATAAAGGGTTCAAAAACATTAATGTATATAAAATGACGAATAACAGCCGATACAAATGCCAACATCAATATATCATGCATCCCTAGAATGGACACAACTTCACTTCCATCAATCCATCCATGCCTGGCTTCCCTTTAAGCGGCATCAGTGATTATCCTCCTTCGCAAGCAGCAAAATCAAATTTAGAAATTTTTCCCAAACGTTTTTGACAGCCAAAGTCTATTTATTGAATCTTATATTTCAAAAATCATGTATACACTGAATTGTATTATTTGTGCTTTAATTCTGGTAGGTTTCTTATACTTTAATTTTAAGTCTGTGTCGCATGAGTCTGGCTGCCTCTGGGTAGCTGGCACAGCTAATTTTTGATTCTTGTTGAACTACAAAAGGCAAAATTATATGTTGAATTTTATTATAACATTGCATATTTTTTCTTGTAAACTTGGAGATATATTTTATTGCATGTTGCATATCTCAGTAAATCTGTTTCACCTTTAAATCAGCAGCTCTCCCTCATTGTGTCTCTGCTCTGCGTAAAAACAGATTTATGAACCTGTCTACCAATATAATGATGCCTGAGAAAATCATTTGCAGGATCTCTAGAAGCTCTGCAGTCTGATTCTCTGTTCAATACGAAAACAACAGATCTGTGTTCATTTTAATCTGTAACTCTGAGTAAGGGTCCTGAGAAGCCCAGCTTTTTTAACTTATGTACAATCTGCTGCTATTTTTAGCTGAAAAAGGTCTGTATGTGTAACTGACAGATTTTTGGGGGGCATCTCTGATTTGTTTAACCAACCAGTCTCCTTTATTTAAACATATATCGGAACAACTGCCAGTTAAAATTAACTGAGTGTTGCTGCGAATGTATGTTAAAATGGCTTGCCACAGTTGTTCAGACGAAACCAACTGTATGTTAAAATGGCTTGCCACAGTGGTTCAGACGAAACCAACTGTATGTTAAAATGGCTTGCCATATCCGTTATCTCTTCTTATCCTCGTAACTACTCTGTACGCAGTAAATATCCCAAAGCTACAGATCCGATGATATTTCACCGAGAGGTGGGACTTGAGAACAGCGGCAGAGCAAGGAAAAAACACGGGCTGAAAACGCTCTGAACACACAGCAGCATCAAACCCCAGTTACTGTTGGCTGAAGTAATTCAGCGGAAAGGGGGAAAAAAGCAGAAGTTATTGGTGGGGAATGTCCCCACCATGCCCAAAGTTGGTGGGAACATGTCCACACCAGTCATTCAGCAAGTTACGCCAGTGCCTAAAAGCTTAAGGAATTTAGATATTTGTGTTGGTTTAATTGGTCCTAAATTCCAACTGGAGATTATTAAACTAGACTTAGCAATAATTACTTTACTTGTGAGCAAAACATGGACTCAAACTGGGACTAAATCAGGTGGCTAAATTAGAGCAAACAATGATTAAAGCACTAGAAACAAGAAAAAGCACTAGATGTAGAGAAAACAAACCATCTGATGTTAATTTGATGTGATCCTATACTCAGTCTCCACATTGATAATTAAGCTAGCTGCTGTATATTTTATTCATATTTACTCAATTACTTTGCTTCAAATATTCATTAATTTACAAAGTGAATTATCTTAGTCCAGATAAGATAAGATAAAATTCAAATGACAGGCCTCGTAACAACTGCTCAGAAATCCCAGTATTTTTTCAATATCTGGCTCAGGCTAAGCTCTGCTGTTGTCAGTACAGTGAATATGTGAGCGTGTGCAAAAATACGGACTGGATATGAATGGCATTCCTTCGTGTGTTAGACTAAGGTTGCGTTGAAAATGCGGAGTGGATTTTTATCAGCATGGTATTTGGTCTGTCATTTTTTAGCATGAAAAATTGGAGTGTGGAGTGTATATGGAGTGAGTGTGCAAAGACACTGAGATGCAGGAGTCTCACGCCCAATGGGTGAGAGTTTACAGCCCTGTAATATTGGCTTCCAGCCGCCACAAATAGTAGGTCCCCAAGAGTCGAATGGGCCTGGGGCAGCTGCTGCTGGATTCCCAGTGACAGCGCACTATGCGTAAGTATGTGGGGGTTTAGATGCATCTGTAAACACTTTACTGACCTTTATGTGTACAAGCATTTAAAATGAAGCAGCAGCTTTTTTGATACTCAGAGCACATGCGGTGTGAACGTAGCATTACACTTTCTGATTTTTTAATTAACCTATAAAACAACATTGTACCTTAAAATTATTGTCTTCCTTATTAATTCAAGTGTTCCCATCAGGTGATTTATGCAAATAGGTTACAAGTATGTCTTCAATGTAACAAGCTGCTACAAATAGCTAACAGATATGGTTGCCTACGGGTCCTACTTCTGTGAAGAACAAAGAGTTTGTCCAGTGTAGAGTAATAAACAAGCTAGCCCTCTCTGCAGGTAGGACAGAGTAGTTGCTGGACTACACTGTCCTGTTTCTAACCTTCACTATGGAATTAACTTTCTTGTGAAGTAGGAAACCTGCAGCCTCTGGTTTTAAAGCCCTGCCACCTCATGATTTATCTCTGCCTGGTAAAAGCTACCCTGATGTAGACTCCCTTTTTTCTACCAGTTATTACTTATTATTCTTTCTCACTGGCCTTAGAGTTTGCTCAGCCATGTCTTTGCCCAAATAAGTTGTTGGCTTTCAGTACAAAATGGCACAAATTAACAAGGCAGCGTATTTCACTCTAGTGAGCTTCATATTCCTCTTCTACTCATTTGGCTTCCTGATAGAGATAGAGTCAGAGTAGCTCCATCTCACTGTGGAGCTGAGTCTGACATGGTCTTCACAAGTACAGTGAGAGCAGGTAGATTGCATCAGAGTGTCGGCCTGAACAGACATTGTGAGCTGTGAACTTACACTGTACGACAAAACCCTGCGGTTTTGTCGTACAGTTTGAGCTGTAGCTGTGTTCAACGATTGAAAAAAATTTCACAGTGTATGCCTGGGTTTAGATGCCGACGCTGTTCACTGCAGTTCCGTTTCTAATAAACATTTTGAGAAATTTGTCTTTCCGCCTCTAATACTTGGTCCTAATGTTCTGCGTTTGACAGCTACAGAAACTGTACTTTGCACTTTCTTGCCACTGGATGAAAGGCTATGCTTTTATTTATTGACTATAGGACAAATGAAAATAGTGGGCTGTTTGTTCTAATTGTGTTATTCATGGTCAAGCTATCAGATAAAAATATTTTGCACTTTAATCAAATAATAAATTCCAAATTTATTTAATGAAACTACATTACCTTTTAATTTAACTTTCCATATAAACATAAGCCTTAGAGAAATAATATGTTCCTTAAAATATATTAATCGATTTTCTTTTTTATTTCTGGCTGGCAGGAATAAGGCTTGACCGATAAATCATTTTGTCTTCAGGTCCATTTGGACGGTGGGTCAAAAAGTAAATTTCAGACCCTAATTGTACCCTTTTGGCTATCATAATGAAATATGTGAATTCTAAGCTATTGGTTTTCCATGTGACTGTTATTGGACTTTGGCACAATGTGTGTTTTTTTCTAATAAAAAGCCAAATTAGTTACAGACTGTCCCTTTAAAACTAGGCAGGATTTCTTCATGAAAAAACTTTAATGTTTTTAACATTTCCTGTAATTTCTGGTTATTTCTCAGCGATGGCGAGATATACTAAAACATTGTAGTTTAAAGCCTACCACAGAGCCTTTGGATGTGGACCTCTGATCTTTGCTTGTCATCAAAGTCGTGCTATTATATCCAAGTGTCGTTTTTCCTAAAAAAATAAAAAAATTATTCAATTCAGTTTATGTATATAGAACCAATTCACAACACATGTCATCTCAAGGCACTTTACAATTCAAGCAGATCATAGAGTCAAACCGATTCAAAGTTTTCTATCTAAGGAAAACCATTTGACTGCATTGACTCAAAGGTAATCCCCCCACACCACTCATGCTTGTAGCGAAAGAGGAGAGGAAATCTCCCTTTTAACAGAAAGAAACCTCCAGCAGGCCCGGCATGAGCAGCCATCTGCAGAACCCTACTAGGGATCAAGAAGACAGAAAGAAAAAAGCAGAGATACAAAATGCAACTGTCAACCAGCTTCATAAGGAAACACACAGCCAGGCAGACGAGCTCCGAGCCAGCCCCCACGTCAGAGGACGAAGAGAGCAGATCCAGCCAGTCACAGTCAGAGAAACAGGACCACACTGTGAAACAGGCCGAGCTCCAACATCTATAAACAAAGGTGTTGATGGCAGTAGCACAGCTGATATTTCAGCTGTGCTACTCATGCACTTTTGGAGGACCACTATGTTGGGGTGTCCATAGTCTTGGTGACTGTGGGTACTTAACAGGTGGGCCTACTTTAACTCATTGTTAAACAGCCCGAAGACGGGATTCCAACTCTGATGCCCTTGCCTCCAAAGCTTAAAAAAATAATACACTTATCACACATCCCATTATCACTAAAGGAGGCAGAGGAATAACTAAACAACTAACACAGGAGAGCAGTAGAGAAGAGAGGAAGAAGAGCCTTAAAAGAGTCAAGGGAGGGAGAGAGAGCAGCCATAACTTTGCAAAGCTAGCCCAAGCCTAGGCTAGCTACTACTTACTACCAGAAATAAAACCGTGTGAAAGTGACAAGTGCTCAGTAGAAAAGTGTAGCATATGGCTGGTTAGTTACTTAGATACAGAGATATCACACAATAAAGAAACTTAATTCAGGCGGAGATAGCCTGAATACAAAGCAGCTCAGCAGTCAAAACAGGAAGTTTAACACGATAAGTCTCACCAACAGCAGCAGTAGCACCCTCTAGTGTCAGGATCTAATCTATTGGGATGCTTGTTATAAGTTGTCTAAGGAAATAAAGCAGGTGTTTGAAATAACTCACTTTCATGTGTGCTGCAGGAAAGCAGTTGAACCAAGCAGCCCGTAGGCATGGTGGCACTGGATTCAGGGTTGGAAGGCAAAGGGGGTGACCCAACTGTTCGCAGTCCTCCCGTTTTTTGCTTGTGTTTGCCTCTGACCTCTGTTAGGACTACCTGCTCTGGGACAGACAGGCAATGGGTCGCTGTGACAGGACCCAGTACCACATGGATCGGGTCAGATGCAGAGGTCGGGTAACAGTGGGTCTGGGAGTATGGGTCCACCCCTGGAACGTAAGTATGAGCCGGGTACACTGAGCCCTGGGCTCCGGTGGTGGAGGCCGTGTGAGTGATAACAGTGGGGGTCACAGTGGTCGTTGTGTAGAACCCAAACTTGTGAGAAGGCAGCGGGTTCAGGAAGGGAATACTTGCAGAAACCGGTTGGTCTGTGTTACTGGTGTATGCTGTAGAAACAGATGCATCATGGTATGACTGATGTCCATATGGCATGGCTCCTGACACTGTGCTGGGTGTATGGTACTCTCCACAATCCTGGCTCGCCCTGGCATGTTCTGAGCGTGGGCTGGATGTAGACAGCTGGGGCAAACCATCAGAAGACAGACTTGGCTGCAAAAAAAGAAAGGATTCACTTTATTTACAAGAACACTGGTTATAATTTCTAAAGTCAGATAAGAAGAAGCAGAATGGGGGTGAGGGTTATTTAATCAGCAGTACTACCTGATTTAGTTGGGGATTAATAAGTAGCTCAGGGGCTGTTACAACAGGAGATGGATGAGGAGCATAAGCTGTGATGGGTGGGCCTTCAAAGTAGCGACAGTCTGCAAAACTACTCTGGTCAGTGAGCTGACCTCGATAATTCAGAAAGATATCTGTAAACACACCACACACCAATAACAGGGTAATCAGACAGACATGTTGAATCAAAAACTTTCCTGGTTACAAATAAAAAGACATGGATATATACAGTATATACAATGCGTCCACATATGACAGTTTTATATTTTCTATTTTATTTTTATAGTAGGATCATTATACAGGGTAATTGCACATGGTGTTTTCATGGGTATTTATATAGAGGTCTGCTCACTCCAAAGTACATCAGCCTCCTCAGGAGTTGGAGATGGCTCTGGCCCTTCATATACAGGGCGTCACTGTTATCAGTCCAGTCAGTTTGTTATTGATGTGAACACTGAAGGTATTATAAACTCTCCACCATTTCTATGCCCTGCCCCTGGATGTTCAAGGGAGAATGAGGTGTGGGTCTTCTCCTGAAGTTGATCACCATCTCATTGGTCGTACTGGTGTTAAGACAGTTTGTTCTTCTTTCACCAGTCCGCAAAGTTCATGATCACTGATTGATACTCCAGCTTGCCCCCTTAGCAACACACCCTACAAGTCTTCTGGAGATGGCAGCTGTCCGTGTTGTAGGTGAAGCCGAGGCGTAAAGGGTGAAGAGGAACGGAGGCAAACGGTGCCCTGGGGGGCCCCGGTACTGCAGACAACCATGCAGTCGCATGTACTGAGGGCGTTTGGTGAGGTAGTTGATGGTCCAGGCAGCAAGATGTCTGTCAACTCCAGCATCCTCCAGCTTCCCCCTCAGCAGCTCTGATCTAATGGTGTTGAAAGCGCTAGAAAAGTCAAAGAACATGACTCTCACTGCGCTCCCGGTGGTCTCTAGGTGGCTGAGCGCCCGCTGTAGCAGTTACATGATGGCGTCCTACACTCCCGATGTCATGTCGGCAAGCAAACTGCAGCGGGTCCAGGGTGGGGCTCACCACAGTGTGCAGGCTAGAAAGAGGCACTCCATGATCTTCATCAGGTTGGAAGTTAGGGTGACTGGTCTAAAGCAGGCCAGTTCCTTGGCATGTGGGGTTTTGGGAACCCGTACCACACAGTACTCCATAGAGTAGGGACCACCCATAGCTGAGGCTCAGGTTGGTGATGTAGCTGAGGACCTCACAGAGCTCATCAGAATCGTTCCTCAACAGCTTTCCTCTGTTTAAGGCTCTTCAGCTGGCCTCTCACCTGCATCAAAATGACTGTGAGGGGGGAGGGAGGTATGTAGGTCGGACTTTCAGCTCAGGAGTAATACAGGGGTGGTTGTTTGGGAAGCTCCATAGCCGTCGTGTGGGCACCGTGCTCTCAACGCAGAAGGTCATGTAGTTAGTGATACATTCAAGAAGGCTGTTGATGTTATCACCATGAAAGCTTTGGAACATGCTCCAGTCTGTGGCTTTTAAACAATCCCTCAGTTTCTCAGTTGCTTCATGTAATTCTTTTAAGAGTTATTGGTTTATGTGTTGAATATGTAATTTCTTGTTTTACTGATAGATTTTTAATTATAGCAGGAATGGTCCTCTATAGTTTTGGGACAACACATTTAGATGACTTTGGTGTATATATCTGATCAGATTACACAATAAAAGCCTTGAGGGAAAAGAAAAAGAAAAAACTAAACTGTCATAACCAGATTCAAAAAGATTGGGAGACCTAGAATTGAACCGTTTCTTGCCTCAAGTCTTGATTAAAAGTAGTATTTATTACTTTTATGTGTTATAGACGTAATCAGACTACAACGTCTTGACGTCTGTGACTTGCAAAATTTTTCCAAATCTAAGATACCGAAACAAACTGTTCAAATGTTTTTTGTTAAAGTCCTAGGGAAGTCATATTTAAATGTCAAATCATTCTGGCAAAGGACACGTTTTGGAGATGAAACTTTGAAAAACATGTACTTAAAAAACATTTTTAAGATTAACCTACCGTATTTTCACGACTATAAGGCGCACTAAAACGTCTTTTTTTCCCCTCAAAATGTGCGGTGCGCCCT
>NW_015151561.1:19217-59369 GCF_000732505.1 Cyprinodon variegatus | reverse complement strand
TTACATAAAACATTGATGGGAAAATGGGCTACCTCTGCACCACCACTCTGGCAGAAAACGCTGTGGAGCCCTTTAACTGTGCTTGCAGCACCAAATCTGTATTTGATGCAGTCACAGTGGAAGAAAACCCCACACAACATGGATAATAATACCTAATCAATATTTTCTGTTAAAAATATACAGCACTTGCTGTTTTATCTCATCATTTGATTTTGATAGCTGGGGAAAATATGGCAATATATAGTGATACTGCAATATCGTGATAATATCGTATTGTGACCCAAGTATCGCGACATGTATCGAATCGCAACACTCATGCCAATACTCACCTCTACACATCAAGGTTACATACGTAATAATTAATAAAGGTTTTACCTAAGAATCCTCTGGAAAAAACAAGAAGATGTAATAATGAAACATCTGTTTCTTTTTCCAGTTCAAATAGATAAAAAGGCACTAAAGCAGGTGGATGGAAATGGAATACCTGGTATGTCCATGAAATCATCCATGCTGGGCTGCAGTGGAGTCAGGCCTGGCTGGATCATGTCAGCATTGCTTGTGTATGCTGAGAGAAAAGCATAATAGGCATTTATTATTAAAGGAACATGTCTTATTTTGACAGGATATTAGTTTTCAGTCGATAATTTAACAATAACATACCCCTCCTCACTTTTTTACAAACCTTCTTTTCACAGAAATATTGTTTATTTTATTATTAAATATTTATTGTTTCCAACATTATAATCTTAGTCAGATCTGAACTGTAGAGAAGTGCTTCTAAGAGGCAATGTGGTTGGCAGATGTGGAGAATATCAGTTGAAATAACCCAAACTTTCGGCTATGACATTATATTTCAAAACAACAGGCTACTGTCCTTCTGTGCTTCTGATATGAGATGGTACTTGGATAGCTTGGCAGCAGCACATTCAGCAACAAAGAAGAAATGGCTGCACCTTGTGACAGCAGCAAGATACTCTTGCACGGTTTTGGAAATTATTTATGAGCTAACAGGTTTCTTTAGTGTTAAAAACATTCCTATCATCTTGTATTAATAATGGGGCATTCACACAAATCAGTACATCTGTATAAAAAACACATTTGCCAGTTTGGTATGATGTGGTTAGATATTCCCCTGGTCAGGGAGAGTAATTTGAACGGCGGATGAATTCAGTTCACGGGAAAAAGGCTCTGCTGGTGTGATATCTGGAGCTAAGGAACTACAGTGGGGAGAACAGAGGAGTTCGACGGGCAGTGAAAGTACCAGAGCATTAAGTGCCAGAGCGGTGAGAGGCGGTGATGGCTGGCTGTCGTTTGCCTACAAGCTACGGAAGGATGGTGAAAATGAACAGCTTTTTTAAATCCGACCTAAAAACCTAAGAGTACTCCCTACTTCTTCCTTTGTAAAAATTATTTTCTCTATCTTCGAGTTTGATTGAAAAAAAGCTAATTATCTGCTATGCTTCACCTTAAATCACAGCCAAAACTAGCCTCTGACGATTTTTTTTGTGACGCAAGAAGACACAAAAGTTCAGATGATCAAATCATTGCAGATTTCTCCGCTGCAGTGGCGCTCTTGCTTTACTGTATTCCCCAACAATAGCAGTCTTTCACCGTCACAACTGTTAAGTTTCTGGCCTGTATACTGGTATGTTTACTTTCATCATTCCTTTTTGGCCTGGTTACTTATTTGGTCTTGCTGTTCTCCTCCTCATTCTAATTACTCATTTCTCCCACCTGCCACCATAAGTAGGCATTTGACCAGTTGGCAGTGCCAGATTTTCTGAAAAGCCATGATGAGTAAGCATCCAGCCTTCCATTTCTGCCTGATTGTCTGATCTTGACCTTGTTTTTGCCTTCTGGATTGCTCTGGTTTGCCCCTGAATGAGCTCACGTCGGCCTCTGTTTTCTGGACATCCACCCTGCTTCTGTTCCCTGGATTTTGTCTCCTGCTAAAACCCTGTATTGGACTGAATTCCCATGCTCTGTCCCTTGCCTGACTCTCTAGTTGTGCTTACTATATCTCCCTCTTGATTATCACGACTCTGTGTGTCTCTGGCTCTGACCCTGATTCTGCCTCCGGACCTACGAGCCCTCCCAGCCTCTTGTTTAAACCCATCAGGTTTGTCGACTTTTGGATGCTGGACGGATCTGGGCAGCAGTCCCCATCTGCAAAAACCCAATTCTTCGCATGACCAACTGCTGTATGGCCTTGAACCTTTTTGTTGCAAGGACACAGTGTTCTCCCAGCATGCAGCTCCACCCATTACTCCTATGGGTAAGTGTACTAAACAAAACAAAACCAGGTACAAATAAACCAGATGATATATCCCACTGTGACTCTATGAGCAGATCAATGGAAAACATGTTGATGCTCTGCACTTAATTGGATTTATGTTTGAAAAAAATAATTAAAAGGGCTCCGATGCTTTTTGAGGGTGTGGAGAACTCACTGTTGTGTCGGTCGCTGGTCCAGGGACAGGGTTTCTGTGTCATCGTGAACAGAGTGTCGGAGATATCAGAGAGGAGGCAATCCAGGTCAAACATGTGAGCTTCCACTGGAGCAACTTCAGGTTGGTGATAGGAATGACTGGCAAATCTGTCCAGCTTGGCCTGGCTGTTCTGACCCTGGAATGTAGACATAAACTTAAAACATTTCCAAGTGTGATAGCAAGTAGCAGAGAAATTTCTCAGACATGCATCAAAGATGGGCTCAAGATTCAATAAAATGTCAGAGATAAAAGGTTACTTGAATGCCCATAAAAATACCAACGAACCACCATATTCTGGAAAGTAAACTCACAGGAAATGCAGCTCATGACTCGGTCCGTTTCCCTTTGCACACAGCGCTTTTTTGCACCCAGATATTCTGTGTCATCTTCACCGACCAACCCAGATCTGGAGCCTCTCTTATAGGGAAGCCCAGATAGAGACGGAAGCTGCTTTGATTACGTTTGAGGAAACGACATCCCCTCTGAGAAGATTGTTTAGTTTTGCATGCATATCTGTGTGTTTGCTGTCCAGAGCCATTATGAAAAAATAGGGAAAACATTTTACTCTCATTGTCAAAAAAAACACAAACCCCCAAACAGATTCTCATTATGTCGTTTCATTTTGACGTCTCAACTTTTCAAAAACAGCAGCAGCCTTTTGTCCCTGACCTGATTCTGGGAGATGCACACACGTGCAAACAGGAAGACCTGAGGGCCTGGCTAAGCAAACTGTGCTTGGTTGAGTGGGGATAACACACATAAATCTCCAAATCTCCCACCTCTGATGCCACATGTTGACATGTTTTGGGTTCCCTACATCTGAGTGGTGATTCAAAAATATGAGCAAAATCCAAAAAGAAGAAACGAGGGAAAGAAAATAAAGAAATTAACTCTAATATTTGAATTTGAACATTATCCATCTTTAATAAGACATGGATGCCTTAATTACTCAAAACAATACCATTACAGCTAAACCAATTGCCTTTAGTTTAATTGGATTTTGAGGATTTGATTTATTACTGACAAAATCTGATTTATTTTAAAGATTATTTTTATGCTCTAGTGGCCCTTATTTTGTTAGTTTTGAAAATATGTACAGGAAAGTGGATTATAAGAGAGGACCTGAATTCGAACCGTCAACAGCTGCTATATGGGTCATGGGCTCCACCTCCATACCATAGCAGCAGCCCTGATTTACAGTTTATAAAACCTCTAACTCAGTCTCAAGTTGTAAAGTTGACACCTTAAGTGATTTTTGTGAGTAACTTCTGATTTGGTAAAAAAAAAGTCTGACTCACTTGAGCCAAAACTGAAGTCATAAAACAAGATTTAAAATGTTCTTAAAACAAGGAAGTGCACAAACTCAAATTCTGACCATCCATCCATCCATTATCTGACACGCTTGTCCTGAGAGGGGTCACGAGGGGTGCTGGTGCCTATGTCCAGCAGTCAATGGGCGAGAGGAGGGGTACACCCTGGACAGAACGCCAGTCCATCGCAGGTCAACACAGAGACATACAGGAAAACCCTTCACAGACACACTCACACCTAAGGAGAATTTAGACAAGTCAATTAACCTGACAGTCATGTCTTTGGACTGTGGGAGACAGTCGGAGTACTCTGTTCCAACACCAGCTTCAGGCCTGGGGGGAGGGCAACATCCTTGTTCTCATTCTGCAGCTCATGCAATATAAGTAAAAAATAATCATTAATGTACTCCACAGAGGCCAGAGAGCCTGAAAACTAATTGCCTTCATTACTTTTGTGAGTTTTTCAGGTTGAATTATCAGTATGTGGCACTGCTCAGGTGTTTTGAGAGTCCAGGTTTCTCTGATGTTGAGCTTCAGCTCTTCTGCATTGTATGGTCTGGCATATTGCATCCTCCTTTCTAGCACTATAAAGCCATACATTTTCTACTAGGTGTTAAGCACAGGTCATGTTGCTTGCCAATTAGGAAAAGGAATATGATGATCCTTAAACCAGGTACTGGTAGCTTGGCACTGTGTTCAGTTGACTAGTCCTGTTGGAAAATGAAATCTGCATCTTTATAAAGTTGGTGACCTTGGACCTCAGAAAACCCAGCAAACCAACAGTAGGAGATTACGTGGCAACCCAAGCCATTACTGACTAAACAACTCATCAACATTTCAGGCCTTTGTCTTTAGCCCAGTTGAGATGTTGTCACTTGTTCAAGAGCAGCTTGACACAAGGGACGCAAAAGGAAACCCACATTTTGCATACATCTGTGCATTATAGGCTGAAGCATGGACTCTAACTGTAGTCTACTCTTTGTGCATATCCCCTTCATTTTTAATTGGTTTTGTATCACAATACTCTACAGGGAGCTGTTATCCCATTGCTTGTACATTGCTTACGTTCACCTCTCTATTAGTGTAAATGGACAGAGAATTCTGTGAACAGCAAGCCTCTTTTATAACGACCTTATGCGTCTCACCCTCCTTGTCCAAGGTTTCAGTGCTCGACTGGTAGACAGCTGTCAAGTCAGCTGACTTCAACAGCCTTCTGCAGCATTTAGAACCACAGTGAGAGACATTTCAAAGGCGTTGCAGGTTTGGGAGTTGATAAGTTGATTGTTAACGTGTGGCACAAGGCTCTTCAAAATTGAACCTTTAAGCTATATTCAAATTTTTATGAGATTCTGAATTTGGGTCTTTTATCAGTTGTCAGCTGTAATCGTCTAAATTAAAACAATTACAACATATCAGTCTGTTTTTGAGTGGATGTGCTCTCTTCATCCTCTGGCATGGGAGCTGGCTCGGAGCTCGTCTGCCTGGCTGTGTGTTTCCTGGACGGGGCCGCCTTTTACAGCTGCTTTTTGTGTCTCTGCTTCTGTCTCCTTGAACTCCAGTCGGCCTCGGCAGATGGCCGCTCACACTGAGCCTAGTTCTGCTGGAGGTTTCTTCCTGTAAAAGGGAGTTTTTCCTCCTCCGCTGTCGCTACAAGCATGCTTGGATTGTATTTGAGTCAATAAGTCAATGCAATCAACTGGTTTCCTTAGATAGAAAACTTTGTATCAATTTGACTGTATGATCTAGTTGAACTGTAAAGTGCATTGAGATGACGTGTGTTGTGAATTTGGCGCTATATAAATAAACTGAATTGAAATTGAATTGAATTGTTTTTACTAAACTAGTATATTAAATAAGTTTTGCTTTTTGAAAGGAATTACTGAAAAATAAACAACTTTTAAATTGAGTTCTGATTATATAACCAGTACCGTTATAGGTCTACCTTAAGATTAATTAATTTAATCTCAGATTAATCTGGTGGAGGATAGAAATTTCAATATATTTCTTCTTTTTCAGGATCCATTAGAATTTAATGAACCAACTCAGAAAGAGGTTAGATATGAGAATTATGCCACAGTGGCTTTAGGAACTGTGTAGTTTCTCTGTTCTTTATTCAGTAGAGACAGGATGTATGTATACTTTTGAGCAAGGGAGAAAAATCCCAAGTATTAGAGAACAATGCACAACAAAGGTGAATTTGAACATATTTATTATGTATTAAATATTTATTATATTTTTATTATTATTAAAGTTTGTATTTATTTATTCTATTTAATTTTTATTTATTCTATTTAATTTCATTCTTCTAAAATATACATTTTATATGAGTCTTTATTCAATTTAATTCAGTAATGAAATCATCTAAAGCTGGAAAAGGGTGCCTTCTCTGGGTTGGGGAGGATGTACTGCCCCTAGTGGAGGATTTAAACTATCTTGGGGTCTTGTTCATGAATGAGGAGGGGATGGAGCAGGAGATAAACAGGCAGATTGGTACAACATCTGCTGTAAAACAGGCAAGGTACCAGTCCCTTGTAGTGAAAGAGAGCTGAGTCAAAAGCGGACGATCTACGTTCCTACCCTTATCTATGGTCATGAGCTCGGGGTCATGACCGAAAGAATGAGAACCTGGATACAAGTGGCCAAAATGGGTTTTCTCCGTAGTGTGTCTGGGCTCTCCCTTAGAAATAAGGTGAGAAACTCAGTCACCCGGGGAGGACTCATATTAGAGCCACTGCTTGGGATTCCCCCAGATGAGCTGGCTCAAGTGTCTTGGCAGAAGTCATCTGGGCCTCCCTACTGAAGATGCTACACCAACGACCCGACCCTGGATAAGCAGAAGATGAATGGATGGATGGATAGATTAAATACTTAGGTTTTCAGTGTCTTTATCCTTGTAAGTAAAGGTCCAGCAGGTTATATCTTGGTTTGGTTTTCGGTTAATTATGGCTTGCTTTATTCTTTTGTTTTTGCCGGTTAGGGTTTGCCATATTATTTCTGTTTTTACAGCTGTTTTCTAGTTAGTTTCTCTCTATTTGTTGTTTTTTCTTTGTTTTTATGCTGTATTTTGCTTTCTCCAGTAATCATTGCTGAACTTTTGGTTTTCTTTGTTTCTTCCTTGAATGTTTATCACCCAGAACACCCTCCCCTTAGCCAGAGCCAACTGTTATTTTGTAGACTCAGTTCACCTGTGTCCCCTTATTCACTTATTGCTTTCCGCTGTTTTCTCCATAACCTTCTGCTTGCCCTAAATATTCATTAGGATTAATGACTTGGGGAGTCAACAAGAGAAGAATAGGCGATGTTTACCTCTGTGATTTGGATATACTAACTTTAGCTAAGTATTTCAGGCTGCACAATTGTCATAAACTGGTATGGCACATAATGGCAGCTCAGGTAAATAATAAAGACGGAGATTAGACAAGAGTTTGGAATTTGGAAAGAGAGAGGTAGATGTTGTGTTGCTCCCCTTAGTATTACCAGTAAACATTATTACCCAACACATAAAGCACAGCAGACCACTTCTTGCTGGATCAGTAGGTGATTTATTTTCAAACTAACAGTCCTATAGTTACATGGAACATTCCTATGACCTAGTGGCAGTCTGCCCTCTGGCGGTAATTACTGGTATGGTTCAAACATAACATCTTCTCCCTACTAAGACTTGTTGTCAATAACAAACAATTACAAAGTTACAGTTTTAAACTACATATGGTTACATAACATACAACACTACAGCAGTATATTTCCCATTAAACCACATAAGGTTATATAATAAATACATACCTGAGATAATTTTTTTCTTTCCATATCAATAAAATTAATAGGAAAGAAGCAAGTATACATTACTTAACATTCTTCAATATTCTTTTTTTTTTTAAGTTCACTGATCTCCATAACATGTGAGCCTCACTGGATATCGTCATACAGTCCCTGTTGTGTCTGATTGACCTGGGTGTGTATTTTCTGTGGACAGTGGGGTCTTTGGTGTTTTGCTGGTGCATGTGGTGTGTGTGTGTAATTGTATCAGTATCCTCCTTCTGTTGAGGAGTATTTGTGTCAGGTGTGGTACCACGTGTGGTTGTCTGTTATAGTTACAATGGAAAACTCAGACTCTGGTGGATCTGGCTTGGGCTAAGTCAGAATCTGGTCCACATAAAGCTTCCAGACCCCTTGTGTTCACACATTTGCATTGAAAGACACTGGTCCAGTCTTCTCGATCACCTCAGCTGGCATCCACTTATCCTCCTCCTCCTATAATCACGCACAAGTAATGGCTCACCAACTGCAAACTGTCTCTGTTTGGAGTAGCAGGCGTTGTTGTTGTTGTTGAGCCTCCTGCGACTGATGCACTAATCCAGCCACACTGGGTTTCAGGAAATCCAGTCATGAACGCAGCTTGCGTCCCTGGTTTTTTCATGAGGGGTGTTGTGGTAGGTCAGAAGGAAGGTATCTAGACGCTGTTGCCCTGGTGTAGTTCCTCTGGAAGACGTTGATAATGCGGCACAGGTATTCCACGCACTCCTGGAAGAAGAGACATTTCTATTGCTTGAGGTGCAGGCTGTACTCCTCTAGCCTGCTGCGTAATGCATCCAGGATTTTCAGATGTGTCTGCGCATCAGTACCACTGACAAGTATGTCGTTCAGGTAGCAGTGTGTGTCCAAGGAGTACCTGGTCCATGGCCTTTTGGAACGAGGTGAGCGTTGAAGCTACACCAAATGGCAAGGGGTTGAAGGTGAAGAGTCCTTTCTGCATTGAGATTGTCAGCAGCTTCCTGGAGCTCTCTTCTACTTCCATCTGCAGATATGCATTGGAAAGATCCAGCTTACGGAAGTGTTGACCACCAGCGAGGGAAGCAAAGAAGTCTTCAATGCGTGGAATAGGATACTTGTCGATGTACAGAGCTTGGTTGAGGGTGACTTTGAAATCCCCACAGAGTCTCATGGTGCCGTCCTTTTTGCTCACGGGCACCACTGGCGTCGCCCAGTCATTGTGTGCAACAGGTGAGATGACACCAAGCTTAGTTCAGCTCGGCTTTGACTCGCGGCCGGAGGGCATATGGCACGTTTCGTGCTGGGCAGAACTTGGGTACACTATTTGGTCTGAGAGTGAGCCTGGCTTTCACTCTTATCATGGTGCCTAACTGATCGGAGAAAATAGCAGAGTGTCTCTTTAACACACTCTCTAAGCTGTCTGTCTGTGTGTGCTCAATTGCATGTACAGTCTTAAAGTCTCTCCAATTCAGACGAATAGCTCTCAGCCACCCTCTGCCAAACAATGGTGGAGCATCCACCTTCACCAAAGTCTCTCCTGTGAACGTTTTTAGCATGATATTGGTGGGTTGCAGTGGGAGCTTGTGTAGCTTTCATTTGTACAGTTCATAAGGAATCAATCACACTGCAGCCCCTGTATCCAATTCCATCTCCATTTTTTTCCATTGACTTTTGGCATTATTGATATGAGTGAATATGTCCCTTTCTCTGACACTGCATACAGTCCCAAGTCACTGTCACGGTCTGATTTAGTGCATTCACTTTCACTTTTATTTAGCTCAATGTGATGTATCTTTTTCTTTCGATCATTCACACTGCATTTGTGTGGCTTTTCAGTTAAGACTTTCCCTCTTTGTGTTTACGTTCTCTTTTGTGACTGCTTTTTGATTTTTTCCATACACATTTGTTTTGTGTGGCCCTTCCTCCCGCACTTGTGACAAGCGTAGCCTTTCTACCAGCAGTCATCATCATTATGATTTTCCTTCCCACATCGGCCTCATTTTTCACCATGCGAAAACACTACATTCACTTTCAGGGAATTACTCAACTGCTGTACGTCGTGTGCTGCTGTCTCTGCTGACACTGCAACTTCCACTGCTTTCTTGAACGTGAGTTTATCGTTAGTCAAAAGACGTTTCTGTACAGCACTTTATTCCGCAAACAAAATGATCTCTCAGAACATCCTCTAGGTAAACTCCAAATTCACAGTGTTCTGATAGCTTCTTGAGCTCTGCTACATACTGTGCTATCGTTTTTCCTTCACCCTGGTTATGCTTGTGGAACCTAAAACCTTTTCAGCGTAAGTCTTATTGACAGATGTCACGGGAGCCACTTAACTATGAAGCAGTCCATACGTTTGAGATCTCATAACACTGAATAGTATGGAACCCTTGTTAGCCTCAGGAATGTCACTAGTCACCACATAATGCTCAAAACGTTCATTATACGTTGCCCATTGCTCAATAGACTCATCGTAACTGTCCATATGAGGCAAGAAGAAAAATAGACTTTATAACACCATAGACAAGAAAATATAAAATAAGTAAGCATGTGAATTCAAATGGTTTTCAGAGCCAATTTTACAAAAAATAAATGAAAATGGGATATAAATAAGCCTCCCAGTCAAGCTTTAAATTTAAGGAAGAATCACAAGTAAGGTGGAGGCCAACACAGGGTTAAGTATGGATGATGTGAGGTGAGAAAAAAATATAGGCTATGAAGAATCAGTAAGGAGAGTTCAAGGACAAGAGGAACAAATTATCCAGAGAAAAAAGTTCCAAAGCAAAGTAGAAACAGGAGAAAATTTCCCACTTTAGCAGCACCAGATTGTGGTCGGCATGGAGGAGGGGGTGTATAAATGTAACTTCTACATAAGCACAGTAAAGAAGCACCTCACCAAGAATTATTATTTCACATTGGCTACAGACGTTATTCTGTAATAAACGAAAAGGCTAAAAAATATAGACCTAATTAAAATATTTACTTTGGTATATTCAAGTAGCCTTTCAATTATTATTGATCATTAAAGGGTAATGATAAATAATAACAACAGCATAAGTAACAGCAGAATATGAGTCACCTGTTGATGCAGCACCATTAACGCACATAGGTAAGATGTGTGTTAACCATCTCTGCATCTTCTAGATGATCTTAAGCATTCGATTTTCTGGCAGCCGTTCTATCATGGCTATAGTCACTTTCGGACACAGCCACAGACCGGGAAAGGCCCAGGGTCTTCAGTTCTGCTTCTGTTTAAGATTGTGAATTTCAATGTTTGTCAAACTCTGTCTTCACCCTCACTAGCCACCAGGGCTTTGGGGATGGATGCCTGACTATGTTAAGTTAAATGATTCTCCAAGCCTTCAACAAGATGACCACGCCGACTTTAGTATTTCCCTTGTGCAATAAGTTTTTTTTTTGTTTTTTTTTTATAAATGATGAATAACCAAGGGAGTTTGTCTCTAAGAATTTAGCCAGACCTTAAATTTTCAGCAAAAATAATAAATGCACCAACTTTAAGGAATGGAGGCACTAGCATAATGCTGTGGGTTTGTTTCGCTGGTGCACCATCTGGTGCATAGTGGTCACTGTAGTGGACAGCTACTACAAAATAAATATCTCTTTAATTCTATGGTTTCTATAGTGAAACTGCATATTAGTGTCTAGAACGCTCTCTGCTGCCCCACTCCATTGAGGTCATTTTAGTGGTCAGTCATTGTAACTGCAAGTAAATTTAATCTGAATCCAAGATGGCCAACAAACACAACCCCTGTCGACCAGTGCTGGCAAATTCTCTCAATCCACTTATTGTAAAAGAGCCCAACAGGTAAAAAAAAATATAATGATTTACAGTAACACCTAAGGAAGGATATTATCAATTAAAAATATATATTTTTTTGTTTAATTTGTAGCAAATTACGATTAACCATGTGTCCAATGAAGTGGACGTCATGCATCAGGCATTAAATTTTTTTCAACATAAGTCATATATTGCTTTTTCTGTGTATTGTAATGGTTTTGCTAATAATTCAGTGTTTTAATGTTATACATATAAGCTATTCATTTAAAATTTACATTTTAGTGTATTTTGTGTGTACTTTCTGCAGATTAGCTGTAGTTTGTGTGACTGTTTTGAATTGAAAAAGCTTCCTGGATGGGAAGCGAAATGTCTTCAAACTTGGAAAATAAAGTCCAGTGGATTGTTTTTTTTAACTTTTGTTTTACCTTTCTTGAAATGACTATACCAATGATTTATATTTTAGACTTCAAACACAGTGAAGAATAAGGTGCCCAACAGGAAAGTGAGGGTGATGAGGGCCAGGAAACAGAGGAAGGTCAGCATGATCAGGACGCTGAGGATGATGGGCACAGGGCACCTGACCGTACTGAAGCCCATAAATATATCTGGAAAATCCAAAACAATGACTTTGATGGAGACTTGCCTTCTTTTCTAGGAGAGTGTAAATTCATTGAATGTGGAGGGAAGAGATCCTATGGATTGTTTCAGACATCTGTTTCCAGCTCATCTGATTGATGACATAGTGCAAAACACCAACTTGTATGCTCTTCAGAAAGGGAAAGGATATCTGACAGGAGATGAAATGCAAACATTTTTAGGGATCAACTTGATCATGGGGTACATTCGGTATTGAAGGGCAGTAATGTACTTGTCAAGTGAAGATGGACTACGAATTAAAATAATTGGTAATGCCATGTCTGTGAACAGATATGAGCAAATCCTAAGGTACCTCCACTTTGTAAATAACTTTGCTTACCGCCCAGCAAACACATATAGGCTCCCCATTATAAGACCCTTCCTAAGTACACTTCAGGAGACATTCGAGGCAGCAGCAGATCCTGAGGAATTTCAGTCGCTTTAGTCAGCTATGAGTGTCATTGGTTTCCTTATTCAGTTCTAAACATTGTGCCTATATATTGTAAAAAAATTAAACAAAACATGTGGAAATATTTTTCAAAGCATTAAATGAATCAATGGTCTGCATTTTTTACAACAAAATACTAGATCATTATTTTTTTTTATAAATTCATAATATTTTATATTGAGTTCTCATGTGCGCATAGTCCACTCCAGTGGACATATCTGTAACTTCATGAAACAACAATATTTTTGGGAAAAAAAGTTAAACATTTTTTTCAATGTCCTAAGAATAAGAAAAACCCTTGAGAAAAAATTGTGATCAAGGCTTTCATAATTCATGCATCAGAGGGATTTATTAAGGAATGGAGGCGCTAGCACAATGCTGTGGGTTTGTTTCGCTGGTGCATCACAAGGAGTGGATGCGTGAATAATTACAAGATATATCAGGTCTGCATAGAGGATCATCGTAGGAGTGAGCTTCCCTCCAAAGAGGATGAGGTTAGGAGAAGGGAAGTAAACATCTCTGCAGACCACACATATCCTGGACACAAAACATTTAAACCTTTACATCAACTGGGAGCATTTCAGAAAGCCGTTTACAAAAACTAGCCATAAGGGATAGTTCCTCTGTGCAGACTCTCTGTAAGCACACAGTAACATTCATATTTGCACCAATGCTACAAACCATGTCTTCCTTCTTTAAAAAAAAAATATGTATATACCTCTCACAAATACTGTCATTTTCCTTTTTGTATATTTCTACTTTAAATATCTTTAAGGAGAGTCAGATAAAACTCACAAAATGAGTGATAATTCTTTTCCTTTCTGGTTCTGCTTCAAAGCCACCAAGCAAAGTATCAGATTTTTTTTATCATTTGGAACGAAGAAACATGAAAAATGAAAAACAATTTCTGGAAATAATGATTGCACTGATCGTCAAACAGATTTGGGGTTAAGTCGGACAGACGTAACGACGACTGTCAAACCTGAATTTGATTAAAAACAAACCCTTTTATCTGGCTTGTGTGTTTTTCCACACGCTCGAGTCAAGTTGTTTCAAGGAAGGCCAGATAACACAGAGGAGCATAAAGACCCAGTTTAGCGATCTTTGACCTCCTGCTGATGTGTTCCGTTTTAAGTGCCACAAAGAGCATGATAACATGGATGGCTGGAGACAGAGTCATTACTGCAGGGTTCTTATTCTTAATTTTTAACTCGTGCCGTGGGCAGTGTGTGTGTGTGTGTGTGTGAGAGTGTGTGTGTGTGTGTGAGTGTGTGTGTATGTGTGTGTGTGTGTGTGTGTGTGTGAGCGTGTGTTTGTGAGTGGGGGTGGGGGTTAGGCTTTCAGCCCATAAGGAAGCTTGTATTATTTTCTGCCTCATTGAGTATGTATGCTATAAAAAGTGTGCATATATGTCTGAATTGTAATAAATGTGCATTTGATAATAAATGTGAATAACTTCAAGATATGGTTCTTGTCAGCTCTTCAAGAAACGTCACATTAATTGTTTCATCTGTGAGACTACATATTTAAAAGCTACAAATAAAAACTTGCAATTTTGCCAAAAATGCATGTAAAAATAACAAGTTTACAACTATGATTAAAAATCTGCTGATATAGCTGTTAGCACTTCTAAACAGATGGCGCTAGTAATGCACCAGAAGTTGAGCCCCAACCGGCATTAAACAAGAAGAAGGTGAAGAAGACGCAAAACCGAAACGAGGATCAAATCTAATACTGCACATTTAATGTAAATACATTTCAGCTAATAAATAAAATTACATTGGTTCTGTTTTCATCTTTTTTCTTTTTTTCATTTAAAGCTGGTGTGCGTACAACCTTCAGGTGCATCACCATCACAAGTGGTAAGGACTGCTCAGAAATCTATGATTCCTAATCCTGAATGTGTTATTGATGCTCATAAATCTGTGATTCCTACTCATAAATGTCTTTGTACTCATAAACCTGAGATTCCTAATTTTACATTTGTGATCTGCACTCTCTAATTTGTGATCTTTAAAAGTAAATTTGAGATTTGTACTCATAAATGTATGATTCCTATTCCTGGACATGTGATTTGGACTTCTCCTTTTGCAAAGCTGTAGCTTCAGAACTTTCTCACAGATAAAACAGCTGCTGTCATGTTTAGGTGATGGTTGAAAACAGTGAACAAATACAAAGCTTAAATTCATTCACAATTAGTTGACTTATATTTATGAATCCAAACACTTAAGCATGTGTTTATAATCACAGTTATCTTACCCCATCAGACGGTTATATTTTCAGCAGGACTGTCATTCATGAGCCCCTCCCCCTACTTCACTACTACTTCTCTGACACACAAATACGCTTCTGGGTTTTTGCCATTCTATGGCGTCACTAGCAAACCAAACTGTACCACTGCTGCTTATATCTAATAGGGCACTATGGCATATAGGCAACATAAAAAAGACATAAAATTTTGAAGCTGTTTCACTTAAATTGAGATTAAAACCCTCTAAAAATGCACAAGAGCTGAGAGCTCATGGTAATCAGTGTGCCAATTGCTTATGAATGTCACGCTATGACGCATGGCTTAGGTGGTTTTGCCCTTGTTTACTCCTTTTTTTCACCCCTCATCTAGTTAACAGGAGAGTCAGTCCTACTGTTCTTACAATGCATTCAGAGGTGAATAATGATAAGCAGGTCAGCAGCCCAAACAAGGCAGATCAGATCAGTCGAAAGGATTTAGCCTCCGATGGACAAAATCAGTGTACTTCCAAAACAAGCACAAAGAGGCTCTGTAGGAAACATTTAAAAGATGACTTGTCAGAAAGCCTTACCTCTTGCAGCATTGACAGAATATCATCCTTCTTCCTTTGGAGCTGCAAAACCCAAACAGAGAGGTGATACAGCTTAATTCAGAAGTAATATGTTTAAAATAAGAGAAAGTGAATCAATATGTCAAAAAATGACAATGGGGAACCAATATGGAGTAAAACATCATATTAGCCTTGTTCAGCTCAGTTAATTTATATATAGACAATTCTCGACACATTTCATCACAACGCACTCTTTTTTTCATAACAGGAAACACTGCAGACTAGATCCAGTCATCGACTTTATAGAAGTATATCGTTCAGGATTAACATGTGGCGACAGCAGACATTCACTTGCTTGATGTAGTTGATGATGCGCAGACAGGCAGGGTATGCAGGAAATTTTGTTCCAAAAGAGCAGGTTTTATAGATGAAAATGTAAAAGCTAAAAGTGAAACTTTGAAGAAATTCTTCATGAAACAGAAATGTTTTGAGAGTAACTGCTGTTTACAAATATATATATTTTTTAGATTTCATATTTTCAATTTTTTTCTGATTTGTATTTTCAAATTGAATCTTAAAAAATGCATTCTTCCTTAAATTGTTTTCTTCCCTTCGAGCCCAATAAAAATGACAGTTTTTATTGGGACTTGAAGGGAAACCTCCATGCAGATCGATAGAAATGGATCTTCTGACCCCAGAAGGGAAGAGAATGTGATTGCCCTGAAAAGCAATTTAAAGAAAAAAAACTGAAATATATGAAACTCAGTCTCAAAAAAAACAAAGATTAAAAATAAATGTTGAAAAAATAATAAGAGAGAGCAGCTTAACCGGATGATGAAACAGTCCTTCTATGGCTAAATTAAAACGACCTTTCTAAAAGCCACCTACAAACATCTTAAGAGGAGTCATTATTTCATCCTTTGTCAACATTATTTTGAATAAATAAAGCTCATCTCTGCTCATCTCTACTAAAATCATGATTAATTCAGAATAGTTTCTCATCTGTGAATTTCTAATACTACAATGTACATGAGAAGGCAGTTGAAGACTTTATGGAGTTGATGTTGTGATCAGTGCGATCAGCAGATACTGATTTTTGTTATTGGTGATCAGCTCCTAAAATCTAGCATTTATAAAAAAAATATTTGCAAAAATCATTGTAAAAAAGCAATATCTGAGGAAATAGAAAAGGTACTCTCAAAACCTTTTTTTGGTTATGACATTTTTCAAAGTTTTATTTATGGATTGTGTTTTTCCACATTTTTATTCACAAAAAAGGGTTTTTTGCTTGCAATAACAATGGAACAAAGTTTACTCCATATATGCATATCAATTTAAACTTTACAAATCTATTAGTTTTCAATTCTTGAGATCAAATCTTTGGATCTTAAATTGGATTGCGGGTATTCAAAACATTTTTCTAGCTGAATAACATTTGATGCTACATATTAAAGAAAGTATTATGGAGCCTAGACGGAAGGTCAACTGAAGAAACTCATTTGCTTTTCATGCATCCACCTGCGCACAGCCAATCATCTTTGAACCACGCCTCCACGAAAGCCAATCGGCATCCAAAGTTCATATTAAAAGGCCTCCGATATGCACCTGTCTGCTCCTGTGCGTGGGCGGCGGAAGCGCTGTGACTTAATTCAGATGACACCATTTCAATCCACCTCCAGCCCCTCCTCCACCTTCGTAGCTGAAGCTTCATCAGAGTGTCATTCCTCCCGGACTCTCACTGTGTTCCCTGTCTCATCTTAACCGGTCCAGCAGAAGACCGCAATGTTGGGCCTGGTTCTGCCAGAGGTTTCTTCCCAACGGGGAGTTTTTCCTCTCCACTGTCGCTTCATGCTTGCTCATCATGGACGGGTTCTCTCAACCTGTGTTATCCAAACTGGACTTCCATTTTCCAGGTCCAAACACCTGAGTAAGGCTCACGCAGTCCAATGGATCTCACCATAAAGCTCAGCATACCGTCTCGCTAACCAGCAGTCTACAGACTGACCAACTTCATCTATCTCCTCTCCACCACCAGTTTCAGGTCTGGGGGGAAACATCCCTATTCTTTGCTCCTGTTCATGCATATCTCTCAATATTAAGTGCTATGTTTCCTGCCGAGGTCTGATTGCCAAAGACAAAGAAATTGTATCAATAAATTTCTCCTAATTGTCTTTTCCCTTTGTGTTAGTTTTTCAGATTAAAATAACATTCAACAGAAAATAATACAGTAATGGTGGTTAATGATAGCCAGAAGGATAAGGTAAAATCAGTTTTTTGTTTTTTTCATGGTCTTTGGTTACAGGAATTGATTTTTTTTAATTAATATGAGAATTGATTCACAAACAAAGAACCACTGATCCAGGAACATTCTTGAAATTCTCACGTTGAAGAATTTAACAGTTAAATAGCTTCCTAGGTCTTCATCTCTTTTGTTCTGTTTTCTATCCATTTCTTATTTTTTTTATGATGCTACATATTAAAGTTTCTTCATTTATAGCTGAAACACATAAAATGAAAAAATTTGGGCGCAACTAAGTAAAGTCACTGTTGACTTTTAACATTATGACATAATGTCGATCTCTACAGTCCCTAGTTTATTAGCTCTGAGCTGCAATAGCAAAAAGATGTCTGCCTAGTGACCCGCTACTATGTCGTTATAAATAGTAGTTCTAAGGCAAAGCATTCATGAAGGTTGAGACTTTCAATTTGTACATAAAAATAAATTAAATTTGTGTATAATATTTGGAATTTCTGTCAGTAAATCCATGTAATTATTACACACTGGAGCTTTAACCTGCTAACTGCCACATCTAAATTATAAAAAGTTAGAAAAAGCATAAATTAAATCAGCTGCTGTCCTTTAAACCTTTGGAAGGGTCTAGGCTTCCATATAATGTTGGAGGATAGTGACCTCACTGTGGGGGTACATTTGGAAGCACCACATGGGAACTATGGACGGGACAGGAGAGTTAACAAGTAGAATTGAATAACATTATATCTTAAAACAAATAAAAACAAGATAAGTCATCAATATATGTACCTCCCTTGATAACACACTGAATATTTAATTATGTCTCCATGAGACCAGGCAAGAATTCACTCCCTCGATAAGGTACAGTAAACTGACCATTTGAATTTCCAGTCCAAATATATGGATTCATTCTCACCCTTTTTTTATAATAAATCCTCCACTTGTGATACTCCTTAATCACCACTTCAATCCGCCTCTTCCAGTAGCTGCCTTCCAAAATTATTGCCTGTTAATCAAAAACCAGAGAAAATCAATGTTTAGAAAAGAAGAAACTCTCAATAGGGTGATAATAGTTCAGTGACTCACCTCAGGCTTTCGATGAGCTTCTGCTTCGGAGCCTTCAAGCGGGGTGACAAACCCACACACCGGGTTTTTCCTCTTCTCCACATCTAAGGATACAGATGTTTCAGATTTATACAGTTTGCTTTAGAAGAGGGTAAAGTGGTAGATTGTCTAATACACATTTTCCTAATGCTGAAGGCATCATTTTGATGTCTAACCTCATCAGTCTAACCTGAGTGGTTTGCCACCCTTAAATCCAAAGAGGAGTTTTACCCCGAGCCCAGCTAACTTTAAGTCAGCCACATAGGAAACATGACCTTTAAATAAAACACAACTTATCATTGTTGTTGAATATCTTCTATAGGATGTTTTTCCATTTTATTGAACAAAAAAATATTGTGTTTTTTAGGTTTTAACCCCTTAACATGTATTTCAATGATATTTGATTTCTTAAGACCTCTATTTCATCACTGTAATATTTTTGTTAAAAAAAAAAAAAAGAATTACAATAAGACACACAGAGAACAAACAATCCATCATAGATTGTAAGTAAATTTCTAAGGTATAAATTTCAAATAACTTATACACTTACGTTCTATGAAATAAGTTACATTAAATATATAAAATTTTCACCAGTTATTTCAGGGCTTAGGTTTTAAAGGGTTAAAACATGGACAAAGGAATTTTTTAAAAAGGGAGAAAGGATTAGTTGTATAGGACACTGCGGGAAAAAACAAACACACAGTTACCTAGTTAACGACAAGTAATAAAGATCTAAGAATATATTTCAGCTTCAATAACTTAATTTTGTTAAGAAAAAATGGTTCAAATGTACTTTAAAAAATTTAAAATGGTATTTATGAATAAATTAAATTCTAATCCATTAGTTGAAGAAGATGATTTTATACCACGAATACAGATAGAGACACATTTGTTGGCATGCACGGCAAAATGACAGCAATAAAATCCTCGTTTATCACACGTTGTATCTGTTAAAAGACTAATGTCTAGTGTGGAACGTGCCAGATGTGCTGGTTGCTGGAGTTGTATGAGGTTTAGGAGAACATCAATAAAGTTTAGTTGAGAAATAATCTTGTCCATCTGTCTAACTTGAGAATAAGTATGAAGAACAGAGTGAAACATGGTGGCAGCGTTGAAGCCCAATTCTGAGTGAAAGGGAGACCATTTCTAACAGACATGGGCAATATGGAGTCAACAAGTCATCTCCATGTCATGTATTGGTTCTACCCAGCCACTGAAGCAGGTGAGTCCAATCTTCACCGTGAATTAACCTGTGCAGATTGGACTCACCTGGTTAATTGGCTGGGTAGAACCAATACATGACATGGAGATGACTCCACACTGCCTATGTCTGATTTCTAACAAGCATTGCTAATAGTTGCTAGCCTAGCCGAGTGGTGGGTCAAAGTCAAACGGACTTCTTGAAGAAAAGTCTGAGCCCACCACGCACATTTTTTAGAAACAGACCTCACCATGACAGGGACAGAAGAAACTATAAAACCAAAGCTGTTCACGTCATAAGGAGAGAGGAAGGAAGCTTTTGACTACGCTGGAGAGCAGGAGAACAGTTCAATTCAGTTTATTTATATGGTGCCAATTCACAATACATGTAATCTCAAGGCACTTTAAAGTTCACCTGATCATGCAGTCAGATTAATTAAAAGTTTTCTATCTAAGGAAAACCAGTTGATTGCATCGACTCATTGGACTCAAAGGCAATCCCTCACACCAAGCATGCTTATAGCAACAGTGGAGAGGAAAAACTTCCTTTTAATAGGAAGAAACCTTGAGCAGAACCAGGCTCTGTATGAGCAACCATCTGCCGAGGCCGACTGGGGTTCAAGGAGACAGAAAGGACAAGTGAGTCATGTGAAGACATAATGATGATAAAGGATGAGTATGTCAGCTAAGAGACGATAAATCAGTTGAAAGAGGCACACAATAAAAGCCAGCAACTGTATCCAGGTATGATGCTGAATAAAAAGTTGGTTGACCTTTAGATAGACCAGGAAGCTTAGGGCTGGGTATCATTCAAAAATGTTCAGTGCCGGTGCCGGTACCAATACCTTCACTTCGACACCGGTTCCTGAACGATACTTTTTTCGATACCAGTTTTATAATATCAATTCGAAGAAAAAGAAAATTAAACAACATAATAAAGCACAAATCTTGAGTTTTATTTTAAGCTCTGATTTTTCCATTTACATTTTTCCTCTTACATTAAATTTTTTTTTTCAGTTAAGAAGAACAGTTGTCAACAAGTCAGTATCTAAAATTCACTGTTACATTGTGAGGACCTTTTTACTTAGCAGTTTTTCTTTAGAAAAATTTACATGTCTGCGTTCTCAGGAGACAAACGTTGAATGGGAATCCTACTGACAGCGCACTGCCGGTATGTGGGGGTCTGAGCGGCTCCGACAGAAATAATATTGGAAGGCAGGATGGTAATCTGGATGAAGTGACTGCATTGATTAAGTTTTCATGTGGATTTTCCATCTTAAAAAAATAATAAAACTACTTTATTCTCACTGATCACGGCAAATATAGCTGCAAGGCAAATAAAGGATAGAGCAGCTCCGCCCAACGCGTGTCAGAGCCACTTTTCGACTGCGCAGCCAGAGCAGCAAAGCTGCTTCAGCCACGCGTCAGAAACTGGTACAAGCAGCAGAAAGGAAGCAGCAGACGCGATTTTGCTGCTCCTGCTGTGTCCGGTGTGAACGCAGTAGGGGTGTAAATCACATCCATCATGGCATTTCGATTCAGTATCGATTTCTTGACCCAACGATTCGATTATTTTCGATACTCAAGAATACACCACGATTTGATTAATTTTTTTTCGATTAATCGGTTATTTCTTTTTTTTATTATTATTTTTCCGCTGTATTACAGGCTAAACAAAGTTTCAAGTTTGAAATAAATCAATGAAAGCTGTAATATCGTTATGCATTTTTTTTTTTAGAAACAGCAAATAACAGAAGTAGAAAAGTTGCATCAAAAAATACTGCAAAAATACTGCAGAAAATCAGTGCAATGAGTGCAATTCAATACATCGGCTCCAGACGTCCCCGCCCCCTTGAGAGACGCTCTGATGCACCTCTCCCAAATTGTAGCTGACCGCAAACAGCGCCGCAGACAGGAGGCCAGCTTGTTTTGTTTTTATTGCCGATATTGCGGAAAACAACTCGTGAAGTTTGACCAGCTAGAAGAGCGAGGTGCGCGAGAACGCTGGGACCCTTTTTACACCTGGATCTCCGCTCTATTTTGCCCTCATGTCCCTCCGTCGTCAGACTAAACTCGCCCCCACTTCCTCGCCCCCTCGGCCGTATCTAGACCCAAAGTGTGTAGCACAGACCACGCTTCAATACTGAGCATAATTTAAAAATGTCTGTGTCAAGCTTACTGCACACACTGCTGTGAGAGTATAACCAGGAAGCGATTTAGGAGGGCAAAATATATTTAGTGCACCGCAGCACGGGAGGAAGCATTACGCCCAGGAGCAAATAGATAAAAGTAGACTGGAGGAAAAAAAATAACATGAATCGATTCTTTCTGCTCTTAAATTGTTTCCGTGCACAATGTATTGCATTGCGCAATATTGGCATCAGTCTTAATAAAGTGAAGCCACACTTTTGACCTGGGGGGTATTTTAAACGGGTTCCAGGACGCTCGAAACCAGTTCACAACAGATACACATGAACCCTGGCTGTAGGTGTGACCACCTATGTATTTTCCCTGGATGACGCAATCACGTTAAGTGTTACAGCCAATCATTGAAACTTGGCACCGAAAGACGAGGCATGTTTTGATACTCCGAAGCATTTCGGTCGGTACCATAAAAGAACCGATGTTCGCTACCCACGCCTAAGGAAGCTACATGTAATGTAATACCAATAAACCTGATGAATACAGACACACAACTGTGTGTGAATTTGTAAAGACCTGTAATGTAAACACAAAATCACAAATTTACAAGTCATAAATTTGGTAGGAAAGATCCTCAGTCATCCAGGTCATAGATCAGCAAGGAAATCCTAAAGACATGCAGCAGAACTTAACAGTGAGAAGATTAAACACAAAAACATCGCCATCCTAAGTTGCTTGAATTTCTGAAAAACTGAAGAGGATTTTCTCCAAACACAAAATCCCACTACATTTCAAACCAAGCAAGACCTTTAAACAAAGGCTAGTGCTTTCTAAGGGCAAAACCCCCAGACCTAAGATTATTGTGTGTGTGCAGTTTAAAACAGTGAGGAATGCTCTGATCTTTATATTGGAGAAACCAAAAACCTCTCCACAGACGCATGGCCCATTACACAGGGGTGGACCTGTTTACAGTTGATTTTGCATGTTTTCTAAGCCATAACAAGGCTTTTGTTGGTCTACTCTATAAAAGCCTGGAGGTAAATGCTACTCCAGACATTTTAAATTGAGAAAGCTTTCTGGGTGGGAAGCGAAACATCTTCAAATTTGGCAAAGGCCAGTGGATTGTTTTTAACTTTTTTTGGAAGAGTCATACATTTGTGCTTTTGTAGTTTTGTATGTTTGTAGTTTTGCAAAGTTGTAACTCTGGCATGTATTCAGAACTTCTAAACTTGTTTTCTTACAGATTAAGATTTGATGCCACATTTATGTATTAGCTGAACAAATACAAATCCTTAATTTATATTATTGTAGGCTGACCAAACGTCCGTATTTCCCGGACATATCCATATTTCATGTCCTGTCCCGGGCGTCCTGGTTTTTTTTAGAAAGTGAGGAAATGTCCTGATTTTTTAAATTACCTTAATTGGACCATTATATTTACAGGCACTAGGGCACTGCACACCACGCTGTGTGTGACGTAATGCCTGAGCCGCGTCAGTGCGGGCAGCCCTGTTCTTAATCAGAATATAGATTGCGTGGCTGTCAGTACGCCAACAACATGCAAAAGCGCAAATGTATGTTTACCGACGATTTACAAAAGAGTTACGGACAAACGGGAGGCCTTGTGCACAGTGTGCAAAGCAGGCACATATGTCTCGGTGTCCAATGGAGGTGCAAGGAATCTGAAAAGCCACCTGGACACCGAAAGTAAAGATAGTCTATTGATATTTTTTTTTGTTTTTTGGTACATTTTGAATAATTTTTGCTACACAAGAGGTATTTTTTGTTAATTAGCTCATTTGTTAATTTATTTTTTCCAATAGTCTACAGAACAGACATTATTTCGTTCATTGCTGAGGCTGAGTATCATCTGTTATTGGGAGTTGAGAGTTATTGTTAACTATTATTGTTAAGTGAGGGATGTTTAGATGAGACATTATTTTTTTCATTGTGCTATTCATTCATTACAGGAATTGTTAATCATTTTTGATAAATACATTTTGAATGAAATTATCGTTTGTTATTGGAGTTATTACTGTTGACTTTTACTGAAAAGCATTTTTAATAAATCAGCTGTAAATATCATGTTATTGTAGGATTACGTAGGTCTATGTTAAGTGAGCGCATGCCACAGACATCTTTATGCATGGGAACAGAGATCCCAAAGATAGGCTTTATTTTCACAGAAATCAGTGGCAGCTGGAAGAAGAAGGGAAGACAAGCAGACTCACATTGTATGAACCAAGCTCTCCATATTGCATTGTTCAGACGGATCTTATCCCTCCAAAGCAAGCGCAGACCCTTGAAAGACTTCCATTTGGGAGACACTATTTTCCCACTGTGGTAAACAGAAATAGAAAGTAACTTTAAAATAAACACTACACTGGGTGAAATATGAGTTACATTGTAGATGAACAACATCGGAAAATGAATATTAGCACCTAACAGAAAAGTTTTATTAGAATTCTGACAGGATGTTTGCCTTTTTCTTTCTAAGATCCATCTGCCTGCAAAGTGCTGAGGGGAAGGTTTCTAATGTGAGATGCTCCAGGTGTTGCTAGGAAGCCGTGCAAATCACTTTCAAGATGATTTTAATGGGATAAAATGGCTGCAAGTCACTTTTGGTCAGTTAAAAACCCAGGGGAATAACACAATTAATGTTCTATTTTGTTCAGCTGTTTTGTTGTAATTTATCTGTTTCTCATAATTATATATATATATATATATATATATATATATATATATATATATTTACTTTATCTGCAAAAGTTCCCAAAACTATGAACTGAATAACTTTTTTTTAGCGTGTCTATTTTGTTTTATGCAGCTGTGTGCCATGATAATATGAAAAGAAGCAAAAATAAAAAGTAAAGGAACACATTTCTGTGACCTTTTTCCCTTTGCCTCTGATTCTCTGTAATCTTTCCATTCCTGCCAACTGGAATCAAAGTCCAGTTTACAGTGAAGAGTTTCCAAGCTGTTGTGTAAGAGGCTGACAACATAAGCCTGGGTTAACCGCTTCAAATAGGAAATTTGTTGGAAAAGATACTTTTACGCAGTCAAGCTCAAATATTCATAATAAAGAAGAGGCTAATTTTAGTCTGCATAAAATGTGAATCTTTCAGCGAGATTTTGCTATTATAATTTAAACTACGTACTGACAACAAAGAGGTTCCGTCTGGCAGACTCAGGACTTTTTCAGCGGTAGAAATAAACCTTAAAATCTGTCAGCCGCGGTATGTTCAGCCTGTCCTCTGCAGATCCAGAACCCACCTGTAAGCCAGAGACATGCACTCGAAAAGGCGTGTCAGTGTCGGGTCGATGCTTAGGCTACCGGAGTGGTACCGGTAGGTCTGGCACCAGGTCCTGTTCACCGTGTCGAAGTCATATCTTAGAGAGCCGCCGCTCTTGTTGTGGCGCGCCGCAGAGTCGCTGTGCGGCGATGACACCATGAAGTGTCCGCTGTGGATTACTTGGGTGCGTGCGAAGGAACCGGGCGAGGGGTCTACACCCGCCGGCCGGGCAAGACCCCCATCCGGCTCCGAGTCCGACTCGGAGGAGTCGTGCAGGCGACTCCCTACGGTCGCGCACACGCTGCCGTTGCTCTCCATTACAGACGGCGGCTCTGTGGACGTCCTCCCCCGGCCGGATGGCTCTACCTGAAGGGTCTGCAGCTACCGCACACCTCTGGGTGGCAGCTGACTGCCTGAGAGGCAACTTCCTGATCTGTAAAGTCTTAAAGTTAAAGCAATGCAAGGATTAGCAAGTGACAAATACACAAAATGCTGCAGCATTATTAATGAGCTGGTACAGAAATAAGGTCTCAATCATTCTCTACAAACATAGCCATACAGTAAAACCTAAAGAAAAAGTTTATTTAGTTTAAAACTCGAAGCTTTTAATTGCTTTTCGTGGACTTCCTGATAACAAAGAGTTAAATGATCCAGCATTGAAACTGTGCCTTTAGCAGTACTTTTTGAGTTCTCAAACTTTGATTAGATTCTCTCCATTAATCTCTCCATTAATCTTTCCAAATACATACATTTTAATAATTTCTTACAAGTAAAAATCACAAGTTAAATCACAGAGGTTGCTAGTAACTGTACCCATTTACATTACCATGAGTAACTTCTGGGACAAAATATATCTTTAGAAAGTGTTACTTCACTTTACTGCACTTTTTAATTCTGCTTTAGTTATATTATAGTAACATTTATTCTCCTTTTTTAAAATGTCTGGCTTTTCTATTCAGAAAGACATCCAGATAAAATTACAGTAAACAATAGATATTGTCCCTGGACATGTTTTTTTTTTTATACTTCCCTTATATAACCTACTTCGGTGACTGGTTTTATGCTGTTTCTCCTGAAATGTTAGGCAGATGTTTCTTCTGCTAAATTGAGTCATTTTGTGATCATGTCAGTTATCGTTTAATTTTGGAATACCAGAATTTACACAAAATTTACACTAATTACCTCTGATTATATAATTTTAAAAATCAAATCAGATGTTATGAGCCAATAGTTACTCAGTACTTGAGGAACTTTTTCTTGTAATTTCTGGAATAACTACTTTCAACTTTAACTTGATTAAAATATTTCAAAGTAGTGCTGCTCTTAGTTGAGTAAAACAATTGAGTTCTAACTTCCTGTGATCACTGTCCAATAGCAATATGGGAGACTGGGGACAATCTGTAAAGTGCCTTGAGATGACTTTTGTTGTGAATTGGTGCTATATAAATAAACTGAATTGAAATGAATCGCTTGGGCACGAACATATATATATATATATATATATATATATATATATATATANATATATATATATATATATATATATATATATATATATTATATATATATATATATATATATATATATATATATATACTGCTAAAAAAAATTAATGGAACACTTTGAAAACACATCAGATCTCAATGGGGGAAAAAATCATGCTGTTTATTTATACTGATATGGACTGGGTGATGTTTTAGGAACAAAAGGATGCCACATCAATTGATGGAAATGAAGATTATCAAGGGGCTGAATTTAAAGACACCCCAAAAATTACAGTGAAAAAATGATGCGGCAGGCTAGTCCATTTTGCTAAAATTTCATTGCAGCAACTGAAAATAGTATTCAGTAATTTGTATGGCCCCCACATGCGTGTATGCATCCCTACAACGTCGGGGCACGCTCCTAATGAGACGACAGAGGGTGTCCTGGGGTATCTCCTCCCAGATGTGAACTAGGGCATCACTGAGCTCCTGGACAGTCTGAGGTGCCACCTGGCGGCGTCAGATGGATCGAAACATAATGTCCCAGAGGTGTTCTATTGGATTTAGGTCAGGCGAGCGTGGGGGCCAATCAATGGTATCAATTCCTTAATCCTCCAGGAACTGCCTGCATACTCTCCCCACATGCACCAGGAGGAACTCAGAACCCACTGCACCAGCATAGGGTCTGACAATGGGTGCAAGGACTTCATTCCGATACCTAATTGCAGTCAGGGTGCCATTGTCTAGCCTGTATATGTCTGTGCGTCCCTCCATGATTATGCCTCCCCAGACCATCACTGACCCACCACCAAACCGGACATGCTGAACAATGTTACAGACAGCATAACGTTCTCCACGGATTTTCCAGACCCTTTCAAATCTGTCTTATGCTCAGGGTGAACCTGCTCTCATCTGTGAAAAGCACAGGGTGCCAGTTGTGGACTTGCCAATTCCAGTGTTCTGTGGCAAATGCCAATCGAGCTCCACGGTGCCAATAATGAGCACACGGCCCACTAGAGAACGTCGGGCCCTCAGGCCACCCTCGTGAAGTCTGTTTCTGATTGTTTGGTCAGAGACATTCACACCAGTGACCTGCTGGAGGTCATTTTGTAGGGCTCTGGTAGTGCTCCTCCTACTCCTCCTTTCACAAAGGAGCAGATACCGGTCCTGCTGATGGGTTGTAGATCTTCTATGGCCCTGTCCAGCTCTCCTGGAGTAACTGCCTGTCTCCTGAAATCTCCTCCATGCTCTGAGAGATTGTGCTGGGAGACACAGCAAACCTTCTGTCAATGGCACATATTGATATGAAACCCTGGAGGAGTTGGACTGCCTGTGCAACCTCTGCATGGTCCTGGTAGCACCTGATGCTAACAGTAGTGAGAGTGACCCTAGCCAAATGCAAAAAAAGAGTCAGAAAAAATGAGTGGCGAAAATGTCAGTGGCCTCCACCTGTAAAACCATTCCTGTTTTGATGGTCGTCTTGTTGTTGCCCCACTAGAGCACTTGTTGTTAATTTCATTAAGACCAAAGCAGCTGAAACTGATGAACAACACCTCTGCTACTTACCTGACCAAATCAATATCCCAGAAGTTTAATGAACTTGATGCTATAAACTGATTACAAAGTGTTCCTTTAATTTTTTTTTACATTTTTAGTGTATAGTATATATATATATTTTTTTTTTTTAAACTTACATCTCTGTGAATCAATGCTGGTTCTAGATCCTATTTACCAGGGGGTGGAGCATAGTGGGGCTGGTGTTTTAATAGAGCCTGCAAAAGAATTTGGCTAAACAATTCAATTCAGTTTATTTATATAGCGCCCATTCACAACACATGTCATCTCAAGGCACTTTACAGTTCACCAGATCACACAGTCAAACTGATGCAAAGTTTTCCATCTAAGGAAAACCAGTTGTTGCATTGATTGACTCAAAGCCAATCCCTCACATTAAGCATGCTTGTAGTTACAGTGGAGAGGAAAAACTCCCTTTGAATAAGAAGAAACCTCCAGCAGAACCAGGCTCACTGTGAGCGGCCATCTGCCGAAGCTGACTGGGGTTCAAGGAGACAGAAGCAGACATATAAACAGCAACTCTAAAAGGCAGCCCCATCCAGGAAACACACAGCCAGGCAGACAAGCCAGCTCCCATGTCAGAGAATGAAAAGAGCACATCCAGCCTGTCAGCCAGAGAAACAGGACTACACTGAAAAACAGGCCAATCTCCAACATCTATAAACAAAGGTGTTGAATGCAGCATAGCTGATATTTCTCTCCAGGATGGCGTCACAGCCAAACAGGAAGAGACAAGGCGAAGCTACTATGAGAAAAAGCAGAGAGAGCATAACATTAGGGATTTAACTAACAAATTCTGCAGAGTGGGAGAATAGAGATAGAATGAAGCAAAATTATGAAAAATGGGTCTCTGTGTCCTCCAGAAGTCTAAGCCTATAGCATCATAACTATAAAGATAGCACTGGATAACACAAGCCTCTCTAACTCTAAGCTTTATCAAAAAAGGAAAGCTTTGAGCCTGCCCTTAAATGTAGACAAGGTGTCTGCCTCATGGACTAAAACTGGTAGTTGGTTCCATAGGAGAGGAGCCCAATAACTAAAAGATCTGCCTCCCATTCTACTTTTAGAAATTCTAGCAACCACTAGTAAACTTGTTTGTTGTATTGTGGGAGAGTTCAACTTTCACGTTGACAACCCTGAAGTGCAAAAGAACTGTGTGACACACATAGAAACTTTGGTTTAACTCAACATGTTAAACAACCAACACACAAACAGGGACATATTTTAGACTTGGTCATCACTAAAGGTCTGAAGATTTCTAAAGTCAATGTTACTGATGTTGCCCTATCTGATCACTTTTCTGTTACCTATGAGGGCATCGTTTCCAGTGACTCGTTTAGCCAAAGGGACATCATAAGAAAACGCACCTTTAGGGAAAATGCCACAGAAACTTTTATTCAAGCTTACTCTGCTACTTCAACCTTGGGCTGCAACTCAGTTGATGAGCTAGTAGATAACTTTCAGTCTAAAGTCTCACACATCATTAGCTGCACTGCTCCAATTAAAGTGAAAGTCTTTTTCGGAAAGAAAACATCTCCTTGGAGAAGTACTCCAGCAGTTAGAAGTGAAAAAAGGGAGTGTCGAAAAGCTAAACGCAGGTGGAGAAACTCCAGGTTCACTATCAGTTAATCAGTTTATACATCCATATCAAGTTCAGTACCAGGGTTGTCTCCAACTGGAATTGATCTTGACCAAATGTCCCAATTCAGCCAAATAAACTACAAAAGCTAAGAGGAAATCATTCAGCAGCTAAGTTCCTCCTCCTGCTGCCTTGATGTTCTACCCACAGCTTTCTTTAAGAAAGTTTTGCCTGTCATAGCATCTGATTTGACTCAGATAATAAACACGTCCCTTCTATCAGTTGTTTTCCTGCAGTCCCTAAAAAGAGCAAATATCAAACCACTGCTGTGGTGAAACCTGTGCTGTGTTCCAGTCAGGTTTCTGTGCTCACCACAGTACAGAGACCACCCTTATCAAGGTTTTTAATGACATCCATATAAATACAGACTGCGGAAGAACCACAGTGCTGGTACTATTGGACCTCAGCGCAGCATTCGATACTATTGATCACTCCATCCTGTTAGAGTGCCTGGAAAACTGGGTCGGCCTCTCTGGTACAGCTCTCAACTGGTTTAAATCATACTTAAAGGACGGGGACTTTATTGTATCAGTAGGCAACTTTACATCAGAGATGACAAAAATCACATGTGGGGTTCCCCAGTGGTCTATTCTGGGTCCCCTCCTATTCAATATCTACATGCTCCCTCTTGCTCAGTTAATAAAAAACAACAACATCAGCTACCATAACTATGCAGACGACACACAGGTTTACATCACCATGTCACCAGGTGGTTATGAACCAATTGAAGCACTGAGGAAATGCTTAGAAGAAATCAATGCCTGGATGTGCCATAATTTTCTTCAACTGAATAAAAACAAAACTGAAGTAATAATCTTTGTAACAATAGAGCAGAGATCTTAAGTTAGCACACTGCTTCAGTCGCTTCAGCTAGTAACCACTGATCAGGCCCGAAATCTAGGTGTAGTGCTGGATTCAGACTTGAACCTCCAAAAGCATTTAAAGACAATTGCAAGGTTGGCTTTCTATCACCTGAAGAACATTTCCACGATTAAAAAACTAGTGTCTCAGCATCATTTGGAAAAACTAATTCATGCATTTATTTTTTAGTCTAATTGATTACTGCAACAGCGATTTCACAGGTCTGCCTAAAAAGTGGATCAAACAGCTGCAGCTAATCCAGAACACTGCTGCCCATGTCCTCACTAAGACTAAGAAAGTAGAGCACATCACCCCAGTTCTAAAGTCTTTACACTGGCTCCCTGTATCTCAGAGAATAGACTTTAAAATACTTCTGTTAGTCTTTGAATCGTTGAACTTAGCACCTAAGTACATCACAGACTTGCTATTAGTGTATCAACCCTCCAGACCATTCAGGTCTTCTGGATCCAACCTGCTCTGCATAACCAGAACTAGAACTAAACATGGAGAATCAGCATTTAGTTCCTATGCTCCACTTTTCTGGAACAAACTTCCAGAAAACTGTAAAGGGCGGAAAGCCTGAGTTCCTTTAAATCAAGACTAAAAACACATTTGTTTAGGATTGCCTTCAACTGTTCTAGTTAAACAGTTCAACTGAAAAAAAAAATTTTTCTTTAGTCCAACAGTTTGTTTCTTATTTGTTTCTGCATTTTTTTATTTTATTTTTCCTACTTGTTTTGATTCTTGATTTTTTGTTCCTATATTTTAATCATATAAAGCACTCTGCTTTGTCTTTGTACTGAATTGCTCTATACAAATACATTTGCCTTGCCTTGCCTTCAAAGAAAGGTCCTTATCAGCAATTATTATTTGAAATCAGTTTAATCCCATTCAGATGAAGTGACTGACTAATCTGCTTCTTTTTCAAAGACTCTGGGTCAAAGACTATATCTTCTGTTTTGTCTGCATTCAGGACAGATATAGCCGTGTATCATCAATATAAGAATCGAAATGAATCCCATACTGTCTAATAATTCTAATGTTTGGGAGCATATATACAGTAAAGAGAATTGGTCCTAGCACTGATCCCTGTGGTATTCCACAGGTATTCCTGGAGCATAAGGAAGATTTGTCATTAAGATGAACAAACTGGTATCGATCAGATAGATCACATTTAAACCAGTCTAGTACAATTTCAATTAAGTTTATTTATACAGCGCCAATTCACAACACGTCATCTCAAGGCATTTTCAAGTTCACCAGATCATACCGTCAAATTGATCCAAAGTTAATTACTACAAAATATTCAAGTCTTTCTAAAAGACTATTATGATCAAATGTATCAAATGCAGCACTGAGATCTAATATTATCGTGGTTACAACAGGCCATGGAAGGCTGTTTTGATATGTATTAGTTTTACTTTATATGTATTCCTGATATCTGAAAATATCATAAATATTCAGTTTAGCTAAGAAATGTCAAAATGACCACTTAAAATGTGCAAACAATTCTAGATATATAAAACTTATTATTTACTCTGCTCTGAATGGATCTATTTAGAGTTGATAAAACTAATTCATAGTAGCTGTTCTGAAACTGAAAACTCAGAGTTCCAATCCTTGGGCTAGATCAATTTAGAGTTGCAGATTTGAATCTGAGTTTGTTAAACTTCTTTGTGAAATGGACTCCAGTTGTCCATCAAGGTATTAGATAAACAAAATGTGTTGATTATGCCACTATATTCTGGCTGTGAGCCCTTGGGAGGTTTTGTCAAGCCAGCAATGTTGCCTGCCCCTCCTGTTGTTATGTTATCCATCCCACAAGTTGCACTCCATTCCCTAATAGCCTGGGTTAACTTTAACATCAAATTTCTATTAAGAGACCTGCTGTTATATCCTTATACATTAATCAACATTCATCACAACTTCATCACTTTTATAATCAATATTTTTTCCCGTAAACCTAAAGGAAAAAAATCATCACTCCTGCGATTCCAGGTGAATACAGAATATTGTCTCCCCATCGTTGCTTCCAGAATTTTTCATCATCTATATTAGAATGCACCTCTTGTAACAAAATTAGGTTGGCTTTGTCTTTCCTGCAAAATAGCAACATTTACAGTGGTCCTGAGGTGCAAACCATTACAACATTAAAGGTGCACAATTACAAATTACAAAAGCACTACAACAGTAATGAAACACTGCAATATTTAAAAACAAGCAGTACAACATTAATAAAACACTGCAACATTAAATAAAGCACTACAACGCTAACAAAACACTACGACATTAAAGAAAGCACTACAACATTAACGAAAGCACTACAGCATTAACAAACCAGAAGAGGTATGTCCCAGTGGGAGACCTAAGAGATCGCTCATTGGACTACAGCTTATTTTATTTTTTAACCAGAACTTATTCTGGCTTTAATTTGTTTTTTAAAAACATGAATGTTCTCGGTGATCCGAACCTTTTTAATACTATTCGTAAGTATTTTGAGATGATACTGGACATGCTCCGGACCAACCACGATGTGCTAGTTAGTATGCGGCGACTAACGACTTCTTTGAAAGAAGCTGGGCTGCATAAAAGAGGCAACTACTGTCCACTTCCTGATGTTAGGTGTGCGATTATGACCAAGCTGAGAGGACCAGGGCAACTGTTTGGCTATCGGACCATGTGCAAGTTTATGTGGCATGTGGTGCAGGGCAGGATAGGACAGTCTCTTATGCTAGAAGTTGAGATGTGTACTGTATTACAAACTAAAGTAAGCACAAGTCTAATGCTACTTTCACAGCGGATGCGCTTTGGGCAGCAAAAAGGCATCTGCTGCTTCATTTTTCATGCTTTTACACAGTATGTTCACACGCTTGTGTTTCATGTGTGTACAGATGCTTTGACTGTTCCTGTGTTCAATTGCAGAGAGCGTCTTTGCTATATTTGCTGTGAAAAGTGGGTAAAAAGTAGTAATGCTACGTTCAGACTGCATGCGATAGATGTGGCCTACCATGACTATGAATCTGATCCCAGTGGGGAAATTGTCCTCTGCATTTGTCCCTAACTATATAGGGGCAGTGATAGCCATGTCAGTCAAGGGACTGACTGCAGTTCTACTTTAAGGTGCCTTGGTAAAGGTAAACATGTAACAATCATACCATGCATATTGCTTTAGGTTAATAGACTATATTTATTAGGCTATGTATGCTTCCAAAAAAACAAATCAACCATCCCCCATCTTTTTGTTTTTACAACTCTACTGCACACAACCATAATTACAAATACAGTTATCTGGATAACATGCACATTTACAGACAAACAACACTGTAAAAAAAAATATTGTAAATATTGAAATATGTATCTGATGCCCTGATTGAATTAAACAGGAGGTCCAAGTGATCCTGGCTGAAGCCTTAGGTGCAGATGTACCGTTGGTGCTGAAGCTGATTTTGAGTAATCAACATTGGAGTGTCAATGTTTATGTTGAACCCCATCGCAGACAGGTACCTTGAAAAAAATTTTCTGTTAATATAAATAGTGCAAAGCAGGATACCACAAGAAAGCACTTGTTATACACAGTAAAGCACAGAAAAATAATGTCACAGAAATGGGCTTCAAAAATATTGTCATACATTCATTATTAGGACTTCAAAAGATGCGTTCACATTTGCCCCACATTGTCACCAGGGAAAAGGGAAGGTGTTGATAAAGTTTATTTTACAATTTGCAAATTTTTATTAGTACAGTGTGTTCTTAATTGCCCCACATTTTTACTTAATTAATACGTAAATACAGACATGCTTAAATGTAATGCATCAATGTTGTCACAACACTGATGCATTACATCATGCATTACAAAAAAGTGTAAGTGTACAGCAACATCTGTCCATGTGCAATTTTTGTCTTTCAAGTCATTTTGCAGATAATTCCCTGTTAACTACAGCAACATGATAACATTCACAGATGTAACGCATAACCAGTCATTAATACTAATAACATATGGCACAGGGATGAGCTCGGCCTCTTGGAAACGATGGGAAGAGTCCAGTGACTGGAGCTCTTGTGCTTTCTTTGAGCTCTGAGACGTCCTGGTAGCCACAGACTAAAACCAAAGATATAGAGATTATTTTGTAGCTTATGCCTAGAAATTCCCAGTATTTCTCCCAAAATCAGCAAATTCTCTTTATGAAATTATCACGGACAAATGATTTTTTACTGAGTTTTTAAAATTCTTACCTGTGAAAGGAAATGGAAGCAGACCTGCATCTTCTCTGGTCGACGTTCTCTACTTTCTGCCACATACAATTGCTGAGTTCGAATTCAGGGGCAGCGTCCTCCAAAGGCCATATTCGTCAGCCGTTTATGTTATAGCACGGCACAGAGGTCTAAAGTGTGGTGGGGATTTCCCACGGAGTAACACTGTGGCTCCTCCTTGCAGGAGTTTGTTTTATGCCAGAGACTGACCTTACCTCGATGCCCATTATGTGAAATGCAGGTATGTTTTACCAAATCTCTGTAACAGATGGATAACATAAGACTGAGTTTTATATTAACAGTTTTATATAAAGAAATGGTTCATTTACATTTTTGCATTGTTACAAGATGCAAGTTCCTATAAACTAAAATACAAAAATGGCATCCAGTAAATAAAATGTCAGCATTTTATTTTATTTCTCAGAGCATTTTAATTAAATAATTCCTTTACTGTAAACAAAAGCCACTATGCGATCACTGTTATTTTCTTGGGTTTAATGTATTATGGATAATCCTTAGAACTATGAGGATCACTCATGAGGAGTTTTATTTATGCCAGAGACTGACCTTACCTAGATGCCCATTATGTGAAATGCAGATGGAGAATTAAAGAAAAACAACTGATGCCAACTCGAGCTCCGTGTCATTTATTGCCACACTGAGAGAAGCCACCAGAATCACATAGGCCACAGTGGTGCCGGGACTCGTCCAGAACTACATCGGACTGGGCTGGTGACTTCTGATCTTCAGATCGCTGGAGATCCACTTTGCCATCTGGGTTTTCAACAAAAGTATAAGTAGCACATCTGACTGTGTTTATAAATCCTTGTGAAAGGATATTTGTTTTGAATGCTTTTGGACTTTTTTTTTTTTCAAAATGAGCTTCAGTCATTTTGGACAATCAAACATGACTCCACTCTGTAGGGGCAGAGGTAGAGGGTTCTTTACCACCCCTGTTCCATTTTCAATGGGTGACAAAGTATTGGGTGGAGCATTACTTGATGTAAATGCTGAAAATGACTCATTTGTGACTGGGGAAACTGCTAAACCCAGTAGTCAGACCTGTCCTGACCGTCAGTGCTCTAGCACATTGATCCCAGATTCTCATATTAAAAATGCTGGGCTAGTTGATCATATGAGCACTATTGTCCAGCAAATAGGACAACAGCTGGCTGATAGTGTTATGGCACACTTGAACTCAAGCACCCCAAGTGTAACTGTGATAAGAAAAACTCAAAATGAGAGCCATCAAGTTCCATGCAGCTCATGAGATCTTTCTCAGGTCCAGCTTTTTAGGTCTGATCACTGCTCCCCCGTACCACTTGATGATTTTTACTCCACCCGGCCAAAAGAGAACGAGGATCCATTCGAATATTGGCTAAGATTGAATGGAGCAGCTGATGTTGCTGTTAGCCATCTTCAAGAACGGGATAAGACCTTTGACAATCCAAGTGCTGAAGTTACACGGATGTTCATCAGAAACTGTCCATGTAAAGATTTAGCCCTCACCTTCAGATCCAAAACGATAGATAAATGGTCAGCCAAAGATGTTCAGGAGGTGTTGGATGAGTATCATATGAAAAAGGGACTGCGGTCTGCTCAGAAAGAAAGCGGAATCCGTATGAACCGAGCAGAGGTAGACTGCACAGCACCCACATCTGTTCAGAAGCAGAAACTGCAAGAGACTGCAGAGTTTTTTCCAGAAAAAAAGCATCTGGATCATCGCCGTCTGCCGTTGGTGTTAGAGGCAGAAGTAGAGAGCTTACAGTGAGAAGCAAAATTGTTGGATATGTGTTACCGAATTAATTGAAGAAGATTGTAATTTCTGTGATCGAGCTTGGATTTATTTGAGTGCCAGCTTTCTTCTGATTAATATACATGTCAGATTCCCACCGGTCTGCGAGCTTGTGCTTGCCTCGTAATTTGACGTTTCTAATCAGAACTTTATCTCCAATAGAGTTCTGCAGCTGTGACTTGCTTGTCAAATCTGAGTTTGTACTTCCTCGTGACTTTCTCAGTTTTCAGTTGCAATCTTATAGCTTTCTTTAAGGTGTGACATGAGCTTTTCAACATACTGCCAATGAGATGTAGATGGATTTTCAGACACAGGCAGTCCAAAAGCTAAGTCAACATGAATGCAAGATCAGTGTTAATGGAGAGGGTTTGCACAACAGCAGCAACCTGGTCAAGGTTAGGTGAGCTGTACACCAGTTAACTGTCACATATTGCTTGGACTGCATGCTGGTCAAAAGAAATACAGGATGGATGTTCCAGATGTTGTTAAGTAAACTTCAATATTCTTTCTCTTTCCTTACGAGACAAAGGATCAGCCACATCTTCAGCATGAGGTTGCCGGGAGAGACCATTAGCATCCACATTTAACCTGCCAGCCCGATTAATTATCTTAAAAGTAAAAGTTGAAAGAGCAGGAAGCCATCTGTAGCTTGTAGCATCCAATTTAGCAGAAATTAGCAGATATGTCAATAGGTTGCTCTCTGTAAACACAATGAAATTGGATCCATAGAAATATTCATAGAATTTTTTTGTAACTGTCCATTTGAGGGCCAAAAACTCAAGTTTATGGGCAGGATATCGATTTTCACTACGGGACAGACCTCTGTTGGCATATGCAATAACTCTGTTACGCCCATCATCTTCTTGGTACAACACTGTACCAAGGCCAGTAGAACTAGCATCTCTGTGTAATGTATAGGGTTTACTTGGGTCTGCAAATGCAAGAACTGGGGCTGTACTGAGCTTCTGGAAGATCTCTTCAAAGGCCTGTTGGAAAGCAGTTGTCCAGCGAGAAGCAAAAGGTTCTTTGGGGTCAAGGTAGTGTTGCAACTTCATCCTTTTTGATTTTTTCTGACAGGGTGGATATCAAGATGTTAACTCACTAAGAGGTTTGACCACAAATGAGTACCCCTCCGGCGATACTACCCTGCAAACCCAAAGAATGACCTGGGCTCTTTTAAATCCTGAGGAACCGGCCAGGATGTTAATGTGGAAATCTTGTCTGGATCTGTCTCCACTCCATCTCTTGAAACTACATGCCCAAGGTAACGAACAGATGTCTGAAAGAAAACACACTTTTCAACTGACAGCTTTAATCCAAATTCTTTCAGATGTTGAAAAACTTTTTTTAACCAGAGTTCATGCTCCTCTAGAGTTAATGCAAAGACTATTAAATCATCAATGAAAACAAGTACTTCTTTAAAATTCATGTCTCCCATGCACCGCTCCATAAGGCATTGAAAAGTGCTAGGAGCATTAATGACACCTTGAAGCATGCGGTTAAATTCGTACAATCCAAGCGGGCAGAAAAATGCAGTCTGATTCATACATCTCAATCTGGTAGTAACCAGATTTTTTTTTTTTATTCTATTTTTTGTGCTTTTTCCTCCTCTTCATCTACCTGACCACTGTACAGAATATACCTGGTGCTATCCTCTGTTTTTTTTTATTCATCTATACTGCTATATAGATTAATAACAGTCTGTTTACATCTTTTTTATTTTATTTTTTTTTATATAATTTTTGTTTTGTACTTTATTTTTGATAAGATTTTCCAGAAAACAACACCAACACAAAAAAGAGGCAATATAACCATAATAAAAAAGTGTTAATTAAAAAAAAGGAAAATAAATAAACAAAATTGCAACGGGCATAGTGAAAAGCAATCGAAATAGAGAGGTCACCAAGGAAAGGGTACAAAAATACAACACCGAAAAAATTTTAATAATGAACTGTTTTTAGGTGTATAGGTTACAGAGTATGTAGAGAGCCATGCAGAGTTAAACAGGTTAGAGTTCCTATGCAGAATTACCATGTCCTGCCAGACAATACAGCACCAGACCTCTGTTATCACCCCTAATGATGAGTTAATGATCCTCAACTTACTTTAGAATTCCTATAACTTAGCCATTTCAACCAATATTTATGGATTTTGTTTTCCTGGAGTCTTATGGAGAATGTTAGCACACAAAGTCGGTGGGCTGCCACTAAGCCACTTTCTTGTTATTGATTTCTTTCCTGCTACCAGCAGTATTTTCAGAAGGTACTTATCTTGGGTGTTGAGTTCAGTTGGTAAATTGCCTAAATATATAACTTTGAAATTGTGCTCAATTTCAAAACCAAAAATTACTCTTATCTCTTTGGCTACCTTTAACCAGTAGGAATGGATCAGCGGGCAATCCCAGAAAATATGAAAATGGTCAGCCATCACATTGTTACATCTTCTCCAACAATGCCCAGATTCAGCTCTGCCGGTCAAGGAAAATGTTCTTTTGGGGGTTAAAAAAAAACCTAACAATATTCTTCCATGAAAATTCCCTCCTTTCCTGAACGAGTGGAGGTCGTTTTGCAAATGTTTAGCCATTCATCCTCTGACAGCGTTGTTTTAGCCTCCCATGTATTTTTAATATATAATGTAGATATTTTTTTCGAAGCACACATATAGTTTTGACAGCCTCTTCTTATAGGATTTACCTTTATAAGCATCAATAAAGATATTAAAGAGGTCCAGATATTTTTTCCCCTCTATTTTAATGTTTTTTATTAAAGTGGTGCCTGAGCTGCAAGTATCTGAAAAAGTCTTGTTTGTCAAGATCAAAATTTTCTTGCAGTTGTTAAAAACTTTCCAGATATTTCAGATTTTCTCTCATCTGTTTCTTGTGTTCGTTTTGATTTGCCGTTACTTTTTGAGGCCTTTCTCCTTTTCATCATAAAATAATCGATTTCAGGGGATTAATACAGCTCTGACAAAGGGGAATCAGAAGACCGAGTTGGGAGTTCTGGTTACACGCGTCTGCTCACCTCAGCGCCATAACCGGAAGTCCCTGTTTACATCTTTTTGGAGTAACCAGATTTTAAATCCAGTGTTGAGAACCATGTTGAGCCGGACAGCGCTGAAAATGTGTCCTCCATCTTTGGAAAACCATATGCATCCCTGATAGTCTGTGCGTTCAACTTCCTGTAATTCAATTCAATTCAATTCAATTCAATTTAGTTTATTTATATAGCGCCAAATTCACAACACATGTCATCTCAAGGCACTTTACAGTTCAACCAGATCATACAGTCAAATTGATACAAAGTTTTC
>NW_015151561.1:17584-19207 GCF_000732505.1 Cyprinodon variegatus | reverse complement strand
CCATCTGCCGAGGCCGACTGGGGTTCAAGGAGACAGAAGCAGACACACAAAAAGCAGCTGTAAAAGGCGGCCCCGTCCAGGAAACACACAGCCAGGCAGACGAGCTCCGAGCCAGCTCCCATGCCAGAGGACGAAGAGAGCACATCCACTCAGTCACGGTCAGAGAAACAGGACCACAATACAGAGCCGTATTACACCATTTTTTTCCCGCACTAATTCAATTCAATTCAGTTTATTTATTTAGCGCCAAATTCACAACACATGTCATCTCAAGGCACTTTACAGTTCAACCACTACAACTATGGGAGAAGCAAAAGGTGAGTTGGATTCACGTATAACACCAGACTGCAGCAATTCTTGAAGGTGTTTACTTACAGCATCCACATCTAAGGGATGGATGGATCTTGGTCACTGTTAAAAAGCAAGTGTGATCTGACAACTTGATCTCATGCTTAACCTTATTTGTATGACCAAAATCAAGATCATGCTTTGAAAAAACATCTGACATACTCTCTGTTAGGAGACCAGTTTGTGTGGGTTATGTTATTGTGTCTTTCTCTCCCTCCACCACCAGGTGGTGCCCTGTCCTCGTTGTTCCTCTTACACACCTGCGGCTGGTTGACTCATCACTAAGGACTATTTGAGCCATGGACTGTCACTACCTCAGCGCCAGAGTGTTTGCCAGTTTTGAGAAGCCTTCCTGCAAGTTGGATGTTTGGCCTTCTCCCCCTGGAAGGATTGTTTGAGTCTCACACTGAGCAGGGGATAAACCTCCACAAGTTCCGTTCAAGTCCTCCTGGATTTCCAAGTGACAGTCCGCTCAATAGCTCCTCTGGGTCTAACCAAGTCTGTACCTGTCCGCCCTCCAACCAGTCTCAACCTCTGGAAAAACCCACACCGACTGGATTCTGGGAGGAAAGTTTTCTCTGTCTCTCCAAGTCATCGTTTAAAGTTCCCACGGATCCTGAACTAACCACTGATACTTCCCTTCCCTCTTCCACTTCCGGTTCACCAGTTCACTGTGTTTCCTGAATCCTACCCTGCTGGTTTCATCAATAAACCTGTTCAAACATTTACCCTGGTTCTCTGAGTGGTTTACTCCATTTGCACCTTCTATCTCTAAAATATAATTTATTGGTTTTATTTTGTGATCTGATAAATGGGTGTTATAGAAGGAATGTGAAATTGTGGTGACTTTGGAACCTGTTTCCAAGAGGCAATTAAAATGTATCCTTTTAATCTTCACCTCGCCAGTACTACTTGTGCCCACTAATCCTTTAGGTAATGGAAAATATGAAGATGAGTCTTTAGTGTGGGGACCTTCACTGGTTGCAGCTCCCACTTGTCCCTCAGTGAGAACTGCATGGGGCCAAAACTGTTGCTTTATTATTTGCAAGTGTGTGTGGAGAGTTGTACATCTGTATCTCGATTTGTGCGTGTGCAGGGGGATTTGAAAATGTGTAAATAAAACTGTAAATGTGTGAGGAGATTTGTGTGTCTGTAAAACAATCTGCAGATGTGTAAAACTACTGTGTGTTCCTCAAGAGGAAATGTTTCTGTTTATCCTGGTTTAATTTCGTAAAAAATTCTATCTAAGGAACCTTTGGCTATCTGATTATTAAT
>NW_015151561.1:11817-16149 GCF_000732505.1 Cyprinodon variegatus | reverse complement strand
TTGAAAGTATATACACACCAATGGAAATAACAAAAAGAATAAGTAAAGATAAAAAAGTATAATAGAAATAAAATAGAAGAAAGAGAAGGAAAAAAAAAAATATATATATATATATATATATATGAATGAAAAAAAAAGTTTTATTGCATTATGGCCGGTTTCAATATATTAACAAATATGTCTTTTTGAAGCCTCATGCAATAAGTTACTTGTTCCATATGATAGTTTTCCCAGACCTTTTCGATCCACATTTTGTATGTTGGCGGGTCAGGCCAACCATTCAACTGTGATGCATTTAAGAGCTGAAATCAGTAATATTTGTAGAAGGTATTTTTTTCCTCTTCCAGTAATGTCTTTTGGTAACAATCCACAAAGTACCATCTCAGGATCTTTGTTAAAGGTTTTTCTGAAATGCTTTTCTAAAGGCCTCAAATATCTCGTCCCACAATTTTCTCAATTTAGGACATGTCCAAAATATAAGAGTATGGTTGCCGATGTGTGACCCACAACTTCTCCAGCATTTATCTGAGTGTATGGACCCTATTTTAGATATGACGGCTGGTGTCCTAAAGAAACGTATTATTATCTTCCACCTAAATTCTCGCCATGTATTAGTTAGTGACTTGATGCACTACAGTACATAATTCCTCCCATATGTCTTGCTGTATATCTGTATTCATTTTACTTTCCCATTTTTCTTTGGTCTGTAGAGTTCTGTTAGGATCCATATCTATAAATAACTTGTATAAATGGCTAATAGTTTTCTTATTCCCACTACCTGTTTGCAATTTTATCAAGAATTCTTCAGTTTTAGTGGGCTCTAGAATTTTAGTCCACTCTCTGTGTTTTGTTACAAAGTCCCTTAGTTGTAAATGCCTAAAAAAAATTGTATTGGGGATACAAAAATGGTAAATACACACTATGAGTTGGAAAACTGTGTTTGGTGAATGACTTTTATTTTTGTCAGGCTGAAGGGACAGAAGTTGGAGAAAGACCGATTACATAAAACAGCTTAAAAGGACCTACTCTATTTATTTATTTATTTAACGATTTTGTAAACAACAGCTGCTGATTAAACTGGATGTTACAACATTGAGATCATTACAAGAGTCGTTTTTAGTGAGAAATCAATCAGAAGTGACGTGAAAATGGTCCCATCCGCCATGTCCGCCTTGCTGGCTTCAATGCCCGCTCCTGACACAAGGGGAACAGAATTTCATACAACACTGGGACAAAGAACGTCTGGAAGTCAGTCAGAGCTTCACATCCCTGGGACGTCTGTCTGTTAAGGAACAGCTAGTGGTGACAACTTCTTCTTCTGCCCGGTAATGCTACAGGCTGCTTTCCAGCACATGCTGCCATCAACTGGTGAATTCCAGTACAGCACATTTCACTCAGCTCAGCTCAGCTCAGAAGCGAGATCTGGGGGAAACATCCAGGTCTGCAGCCCAAGTAGCCACCCCATGGATCCGCCACTGGGGTTTCTTAAAATCCAGAAAAAGTACAAATATATTATTACAAAAGTAAACAAAAAAAAAACCTATATCCTCTTTAACAAATTTGTATTTTTAAGAATGCTCAATAAAAAAGAAAAAACCTCTGATTTAGAATCCAAGCCTAAAAGGTATTTCAAGTTTAACTTTGATTTATTGTCTTGTAATCTTCATTTTTCTCATTTACATATTTTGTGCAAAACAGTATAATGTGTTCCACTGTTTCTTCTTGAAAACAAAAATCACACATCCCTGTATCATGTTTCCCCATTTTAAACAATGCACTATTTAAACCTGTATGGCCAAGCCGTAACCTTGATATCACTATTTCCTCCTTTCTATTCCTAACTTTTCTTTTATTATTAAACCATCGCCCAGTTCCTTCTTCTTCCCACTGTTCCTGCCATCTTGATCTAATCCTTTCCTTAATTAATGATTTTATTTCACCTTTACTCAATGAAATTATTATATCAATTAAACTAGGTTTACTTGCTTGTTTTGCACATCTATCAGCCATTTCATTCCCTTCTATTCCTATATGAGAAGGAATCCATATAAAACAAACTATTTTACAAAACCATTGCTTGAATTCTAAATAATGATTGCTGAATTTCTGCTATATATAGCAGGTCTGCTGTCTGAGTGACTATGTTTAAATGAAAATAACGCTGCACTAGAATCAGAACAAACTATACTTCTTAATGGTTTACGATTTCTTCAATCCCAACATTATCCCAAACATTTCTCTTGTGTAGACTGAAACTCCGTCACTGATTCTCATACTTGATTTAAAATAATAAAAAAAGGAAACACCATTCCTATTATTTGAATCTTTAGAAGCATCCGTAAACATTTTAACTAAAACGTAATATTTATCATCTAAATATTGCTGAACCATATTTGAATCTGAGATATTCTCCTTGCTTTTCTGTTTAAACAGCAAAGTTAAAATGTATCTATATTAGGCAACAATGATTGGGTGAATTAAAGCCCTAATAACTGTTTCACTGACGTTTATATGAGATAATTCTACATCTTTTATAATATTATTTGCTGACATCCAAATTAATTTAATTTCTTCTTTCGTTTTTCCCAACATGGTTTTAAAATTTCCTGACATGGAAGAGTTTCACAATGATTCTTTACCTGAAACTAGTAATTATAAAGTAATTGTAATCTCCTCAACTCTAGTGCCGTTTCTCCCATTGCTATCTGTAATGCTGATGTTGCTGTTGTTGTTATGGCCCCTGTGCATAATCTCAATGCTTGATAGACTTAGACATTAGACTTAGACAGATGTATTTCGTCATTTTGTATACACGAGTGTATACAAAAAGAACTTTCGTTTAAAACAACTCTAGACAATTTAATTTTTTAAAGTGCAGCCTTGAAAAGCAAAGATAAAAACATTTAAAAAATAAAAGAAAAAATAGTAATATAAACAAATGACTGTATATTACTGTCCTAGACTTTTTTTTTTAAACAAATAAAATAACCATTTTTACACAAAATTCAGCAGTCTAATGGCAATGGGGAAGAAACTGTTCTGGAATCTGCTGGACCTGCATCAGATGCTTCAAAGTCTCTTCCCAGGGGGCAGCAGGGAGAACAGTCCATGGTGGGGGTGTGAGGGGTCATTTATGATGTTACGGGCTCAAGACACGCAGCACTGGAATGAAATGTCTTTAATGGAGGGAAGAGGAGCCCCGATGATCTTCTCTGCTGTTCTCACCACTCTTCTCACTTTCTTCCAGTCTGAGAAGCTGCAGCCTCCACACCACACAGTGAGACAGCTGGTCAGAACGCTCTCTATGGTGCTTCTGTAGAAGGTGGTGTGGATGGTTGGGGCAGGTGGGCTCTCCTCATCCTCCTCAAGAAGCACACAGCTTTTTTACCCTTTTGACCAGTGAGGTGGTGTTTACATTCCAAGTGAGGGTGTCTCTGATGTGCAACCCCAGGAATTTGGTGCTGTTGACCCCCTCTAAAGCTGAGCTGTTGATGACCAGTGGAGCGTGGTTGGGCCGGTTAGGGTTAGGGTTCAGTTCTGCTTCGCTGATCTGATGGCACTGTTTAAACTTAACTTGAAAGCTGAGTGCCGTGCTTTTAGCGATTTCTGAACCTCTCATTTATCTAGGGTGGTTGGTTGGCCCGGGTGGTGATGTTCTGTTTGATACTGACGTCCTCGGTGCATTTGTTTATGAAGCCTGACGCAGTCATGGCATTCTCATCAATATTTAATAACTTGTCATATGTTGCTGCAGCCTTGAAGACTTTCCAGTCAGAGCATTCAAAACAGTTTTGGAGTGTCTCCAAGTCCACATGTTGGTAAAATTGATGGAGAACAGTCTTCAAGTTAGACTGGTCAAAAAATAAAAAATATAAATAAATAATAAAATCCTGAACAATATCCAATTGCAAGTAATGACTGATGCTGAACCAAAAGCAATACATCCATAATCAAAAACAGACCTAATCAAACCTGTGGACTAACTAGGCTTCCTTGGGGAATACCATTTTCAGTATAAATAGTTCCTGAAAATTGTTTTCCTATTCTTACTTGTACAGAACGATTATGAAGAAAGTCCTTTATCCATACTTTATTTTTTCTACAAAAAAATAAATAAAGTCTTTCATTATCATTCTTTTCATTTTTTTCCATTGGTGAGAAGTCAATGCGTTGCCGTGTGATGGACTGGCGACCTGTCCAGGGTGTGGCTCACCTCTCACCTGTAGACAGCTGGAGATATTCACCAACACCCCTCGCAACCCCACTTGGGATTAAGCGTGTAAGAAAATGGATGGATGGATGGATGGATGGATGGATGGATGGATGGATGGA
>NW_015151561.1:6925-10277 GCF_000732505.1 Cyprinodon variegatus | reverse complement strand
TGCATGAAATTTGATCTTTACCTGGAGATGATTTCTCTAAAGCATTAATAAGCACTACAAAAGAAAAAAGAAACATTTAATAAGTGACTACTGTTTACATTTTTAACTAAAATTGACTGTTGTCATTAATTGTACATTCTCTTTCCCTTATTTCTTTTTCAGTTAGATTATTTGAGCTATGAATTTTAGCAAACTTCTCCACTAACATCTCTGCTTTCTGCTCCTCTGTCACAGTATATATATTTCTATCCACAGAACTGGATATCCATATTCTCACTTAATACCCCAGATATTTGAAATTTTAGTTTGTCTACCAATCGAATCACAAAACAATTGCCAGTATATCCCGTTTGCACATTTTACTGTTCTTTAGACAAGAGGTTATGATCTTTTATATTTAATAAACGACTGAAAATTCTGTTTTTTCTTTAACATTCAAAACCCTTTATTTCGAGATTTAATTGCAAAGTCACAATCTTTTGTCCACCATGGTACTATTTTCTTCTTCCCGCTTTTTTTTTCCTTTGAATAGATTGTCAAGCTGCATCTAATATAGCTTCACAAACAGAAACATTTATGTTATCAACATCTGAATAAATATGAACTTTTTATTTTTGCATCGCTAATTCTCTTATATTTTTCCCAATCAGCGTTAGCAAAAATCCATCTTTCTATACTTTCAATATAACTTTGTTCTATATAAAAGCCAACTTTTATTAATATTGCATAATGATCACTTCCTATGGTTGAGTCTTTTAAAACTTTCCAATTACTGATTCCCAGAAATATCTTTTGATACTAATGTAAGATCTATTGCTGATTCTGACCCATTGCTAATATTAATTCTGGTACGACTTCCATCTTTAATACAAATCAGTTTCTTTATATCCATTATTTCTTCTATTACCTCTCCATTTGAATCATGACTACTATCCCAAAGTGTGCTTTGAGGATTAAAATCTTCACAACAAATGACCTTAGCATTTATATTTTCAATCAATTCACCCATTTCCTCTAAACAAAGTTTTTTACAAGGATTTAAACCCTTAAACATTTCAGCTTATGATCTTAATTTTCTCTTTGCCTGGGACACAGTGTGAAATTCTCTGTACCATTATAACCACTCAAGCCTTAATACACTCAATACCTTTATATAACCATTTTAGATTTTGAAAAAGCCAAATAAGTGCACAAACAATATAAAGAACAAACAGTATATACAAAACAATTAACCTGCTTAGAGTCTGCGGGTTACCAAGAAGCATTTATTCACAGGCTTAGCTGGAAGAGCAGAGTTTATTAGAGTTGAGTGCATGAACTAAAAATGTTAAAACTTGCTGCTGAAAAATTATTGATTTTATGTTCTGGTACAAATCTAAAAAAAAAAAACTTAGAATAACTTAAGCCACTATGACCTAAGATCATAATCCTTATGAACTGACTTCACAGATGAGGGTTTGAAGTCTACTTTCTAGCTCAAAAATGTGTTGAAACTATTTTTATCCAACTCATCAAAGCAAATAAAGCCAAGCCACTTTCTAGATTCCAAATAAAGAACAGAGCAGCTCTGAATGCAGAGTGTCTGACCTTAAACATTTACCGCACAAATCACAACTAAAAGGTTTTTCACCTGTGTGAGTTCTTACATTGATTTTCAGACCTGAGCTGTCACGAAATTTTTTACCACATACATCGCAACTGAAGGGTTTTTGACCAGTGAGTTTTTATGTGTCTTTTTAAAATTGATGGTTCACGAAAAATTTTCCCGCACTCATCACCGGTAAAGGGTTTTTCTTTTGTGTGCGTTTTACTGTTTTCTTAGTGTTAACCAACTATGGAATCTTTTACCACAAACTTCATAATTAAAAGGTTCTTCCCCTGTGTGATTTCTAATGTGGCTTTTCAGAGTCAACTTGTCACACAATCTTTTGCCACATGCATCACAACTAAAGGGCTTTTCACCTGTGTGAGTTCTCATGTCTTTTAGGATTGACCTTATATGAAATCTTTTACCACATTCATCACAACTAAAGGGTTTTTCTACCTGTGTGCATTTTCTTATGAGCTTTAAGGGTCGACTGGTCACACAATTTTTCACCACATGCATCACAACTAAAGGGTTTTTCACCTGTGTGAGTTCTCATGTGTTTGTTTAATCTGACAGGTCATGAAATCCTTTACCACATGCATCACGACTAACGTGTTTTTCACCAGTGTGAGATGACTTTTTTTTTTAAAGTTGACCCATCACAAAATCTTTTACCGCAACCATCACAGCAAAAGCTTTTGTGCCAGTGTGAATTCTCATATGCACATTTAAATGAGACTTTAGAAAAAATATTTTTTCACAAACATCACAAGCAAAAGCTTTTTCACCAGCGTGAGTTCTAACATGCACATTTAGGTCACATTTCCTTGTAAATGTTTTACCACAAACATGGCAACCAAAAGCTTTTTCACCAGTGTGAGTTCCCATATGCACGTTTAAGTCACAATTTTGTGTAAATTTTCTGCCACAAGCATGGCAACCAATTACATTTTTACCTGTGTGAATTCTGGTATGTATGTCTAGAGAAGATTTCCATAGAAATCTTTTACTACACATATCACATCCAAAAGGTTTTTAATCCGTGTGAATTTTCTGGTGTGTCTTTAGATTAGATTTTGTTTTCATTCTTTTTCCACAAGCTTCCCAATCATATGTATTAACTCCTAACTGACTTCTCATGTGCATGATTCGATACTTTTTAGTATTTCAACTTTTACCACATTCATTGCAGCGAAACCTTTTAGAATCTGTCGGAGATTCTATACGTGGGTCTGCATCCTCCATCTCTATTAAACATTTATTAAATGGACATTCAGAAGAACTTGTTACTGAACTAATTTTCCTCTGAAAAAGACAGACTGTTAAATGTTTTTTCACACTCAGAGCTGCTCATAGACTTGTTGACATATTGTCTTTCATCCAAATTTGAAGTCGTCTTCCAATCGTCCTCCCTGTCTTCAGTCTCAGACTCTAATACATGTTTGAGGCTAGGGCTGGGATAGTTCACATACTTATCCTCACAAACTTTAGTTTCTGATGAGAGAGGAGCGTTACCGTATGTTTTTAGATCTGGGTTACTGATGGATTTTGTCCCCCAACATCCCTCTTCATCAGTTTCTGCTTTTACAGGATCTCCGTTTTCTATTAGGGGTTGTTTAAGCAAAGGTTTCTCTTCTTCATCTTCATTCCACACACGAACTTCAATTGTGGGAAATCATGTGGCATCAGGCTACTCCTTTATACTAAATTCTTCTCCCTCCAGACTAGCCCAGCATTCCTCTTGTTCCTCCTTTACATGTTTTC
>NW_015151561.1:3373-6377 GCF_000732505.1 Cyprinodon variegatus | reverse complement strand
TTTTTGTCAGGCAGAAATTTATTTATACCCCCTGAGGGTGTAAGAGGTTAACAACTGCCAGAAACGAAGAAACACTTGTATTAGGGGAATCTATATTTGAAGAATCTATATTTGATCCGAACGGATTTCAACCTCTCAATTCTCCCAAAATCATTCAATAATTTTTATTTTAAATCCCTAGATTCGATGCCAAGTCCACGGACCAGAAATAGAAGCTTCCCAATATCAGCAAAGAAGAATCTGCAGTAGTGTGTGCGCAGGCATCCGTTTATGCTGTAGCATTTAAAAGTGTGGCTTAAAATTGATGAAAAAAATGAACAGCCTGCAACACTGGCAATGGATTGTATTATGCAAAGGCTGTCACACAGTTGACATGTTTCAATTTTTTAAATTCAGTTTATTTATATAGCGCCAATTCACAACACAAGTCATCTCAAGGCATGTTTAAGCACAGCCTCACTCATCTGTGACCCACTGTACCGATGCTGGTTCCACAAGGGAATTAATTCTTCCTTTTAATTAATTCCAACCTTCTGCAGGGAAAGCTTTTTTGTACTTTCTTCCTCTCACTTTACATCTGAACAGATACCACATTGTTTCATACAATTTCTGGATAGAATGAAGAGCACTTAAATCTCTAACTGCCAGACTTATAAATTATTTTAAGCATGAATTCATCATTTTATTTTACACTCAGTTTATGAGATAAACTCAAAGATCCAAGACTTTCTCCACATACACAAAATAATTTCCCACAAATATTGTTCAAAAACCGGTCTAAATCTGTGATGTGAGCACTTCTGCTTTGCTGAGATAATCCATCCCACCTCAAAGGTGTGACATATCAAGATGCTGATTAGACACCATGATTAGATCACAGGTGTTAGTGGATTTCATGTACGTAATCCAAACTGCACGCATCAGAATAATAAAAGCGAAGATATTTTGCCAGCAGGTTTTGACATTTTAAGTTAATGTAGGTGATAATAAACAGTTTCAGAGGAGTGATCATAGTTATCTTCTTCAGCAGCGCTGTGTCTGTCTCCCTGCCATCCTCAGATCAGCTTCTCTGATTGGTTGATGTGGCGCGTCAAGCAGCAAAATTTCAATTTTTCATCAGCTGCTGCTTATAAAGAGTGTCAAGAGCAAGAAATACTCAGAAGCTCATGAGGCACTGCCTTGGCTGTTCAGTTACTTCAAGATGCGCTGCTCCTGCTGCTCAAAACACGCCGCAGGATCGTTTGATGTGCGTCAACCATTGACTTTGAAGCAGCAAAAGGAGATGGTTAACATGCAATTGCATGAAGTTGAAGGTAGCATAAGCCTAACTAGATCTAGGAGGTGTCACTTTTATTTGGTTTTTGTTGGCAAGCTGTTGCACTAACTTTCTTCTTTTTTTTTGAGGAAAAACAAAGCTTATTTATTATTATTGCTTTTGGCCAATACTTTTAGAACTATTTTAAAAGCTTTTGCTTTTTTTTTTTAAACTAACATTGATGAGTATAATTATGAATATTACAATTAAACATTACAACATTCATTTATATTATAATTGATACTTAAATGCACATCATGGACTTTGTGAGCTAAAGAATTGATGCATATTAGTTATTTTAAATGATTCCTTAGGCTTATATACAGCACTTGACACTATCAATGTTTCGAGTGGGACTCTCGCTCTTCAAATACTATAGGAGCAATATTATTTGAGGCCAATTAAACACCATGCAATTACAGTCTTTCATAAGAAACAGACAAAACACACACACATTCCAATTAGGTTCCACACAGTTGCAACAGGTATAAATACAAATGAGATGGGTGCGGTGTCTTTATGGGGAAAAAGTTTTGTGACATTTAACAACACTTTATTTACACAATTCAAACATATAAACAATAGGGGACTTCCGATATGGCGCTGTGGGGGTAGGACGCAATCTGCAGAGCTACCAGTGAATTTTTCTTAAATATTGTGGCTTACAAGATTATACATATGCGGTAAAACCTTCTGGTGTGCTTGTTGTGACTAAAATGAGTGGGAAGCGGAAATCCTCGCAACAAACGTCCTCCACAAAGTTGGCTAGTAGACTTTTGGCAATGACAGGGGACAAAGCTAAAAATATGGAGGAAGCTGTCTCCATGATTCAACTGGTGTCTGAATTGGCCAAACAGAGATCTGTGCTTAAAGATGACATCTCAACTTTGATTCTCGAGTCACTTAAACCTCTCCAAACTGCTGTGGATGGTATTAAAGAAACTGGCAATACGTTTCAAGCAAGGTTGGTGTCGACTGAAGCAACAGCTGGTGAGAATTTTGAGCGACTAAACACAGCCGAGGCAAACATTAAAGCTCTGACAGCAGTTAACCAGGACCTGTTAGATCGGTTGGAGGATTTGGAAAACAGATTGTGCTGGTCGAATCTGCACATTTGAAGCATTCCAGAGGGCTGTGAGGATGGCAAAGACCCGGTCAAATTCATGGAAGGGCTATTGATAGAGGCTATGGGGTCGGAGGTTTTCGCTGAGTCTGATTTGTGGTCTGAGTGATTCGTGGTCTGCTTTCGGAAATATCCACAGAAAGAAGCTGTGATAAGCTGGGCTCGAAACAACGAGGTTATGTTCCAAGACGCAAGCCTTTGGATTTTCCCCCACTTGAGCCCTTCACTGGTGAATAAACGCAAGGATTTCGTCAAAGTTAAAAAAGCTTTGTATGAGAGCAAGGCGAAGTTTCGTCTGCTTTATCCAGCCCGCCTGAAAGGGAGGACACAGCAGAGGACGCGCAAGAATTTTAAAACAAACACATCGGACCGAGAAGGCTGGTAACGGACGCAGCAGACACAGCGGACATTCAGGAGTAATTTTGTAAAACAGTATATTCTTTTTGGTGATATTAGGTGCAAAAGAAGTTGTGTATGCTTGTAAAAATATGACAATGTGCCTGACACAAAATGGTAGTTCAATCTGAAAAACTCACCCAAAGAGAAAAGACAATTAGGAGAAATGT
>NW_015151561.1:0-2236 GCF_000732505.1 Cyprinodon variegatus | reverse complement strand
CATGGGTGGGTCAGTCATTTCATTCAAAGTTTGATCATAAGTCTAGAGGGGTGACTATCCTGGTAAATTAAAAATATCTTTTAACCCAACTAAGGTAATAGAGGACTCACAAGGGCGTTTTTTGGTCATAGAGGGAACTTTATATTTTAAACCTGTTGTACTAGTGCCTTGTTAAATATGGAAGTTAGGTCCCCCTGAAAGCGGCTGCGCCTCAGAACTTCCCTATCGGTTATTTTCCTGGGAGCAAGTTATTTACTACTCTTAACTCAAACTGGGTAAAACCATATAAAAAATGACTATAAAACAGGAGTAAAAAAGTAACAGTGTTTATTCCAGGCCAGGTCGTTACAAGACAGAGAAATTGCTTGGAGTTGGCACAGCTGTGGCCTCAAAAAAGGTCAGCGATTGTCCGGCAAACATAGAGCTAAGATTAAGCCCTGAACAAGGTCATTCCCGCCTTCTTATACCCCATGAATCCATGTGTTGCATCAGGTGGATGCTTAACTGTCCGTATCAGAAACTAAAACGCCATCCATGCCTTGACCTTTATGCATCTTGCCTCTATGCCCCAGGATTACACATAGCTCTACTTTATCAGTCAGGCTCCAAGATGTGCCCATATCCTGTGTATTTTTAAAGACACAAAGGCTGTCCTTAGATGGCCTCTGTACACACAGTGACATCCATCATGTGAAGGAACGCCTTCAACTCTTTCTAATCTGGCTAACAGAATAACAATGCACATGATGTATAAAGAATAAACCTAACAGAATCTATATGTGCCTAATTGGGATGATGAGAGATTTATAAACAGACTGATAGCATCCATTCCAAATCTAAATTCCCATCATTTCATTTTTGGAGGAGATTTGAACTGCACTATCCAAGATTGAGTTCTCCCTCTAAAATGGCAAAAAAAAACTTTCACTGTTCATGGCTCAGGTAGGCTGTACTGATCTATGCCGTTTTTGTTTCCCCCTGAGTAACACATACCTGCATCAGAGCGCTACCTGTTTGATCTGTGGACGGTGTTCCATCCTTGCAAAAAAAACTAGCAGCAGTAGTAGAGTTTGGAGATGCAATCCACTTCTTAAATCCATCTTTGCTCTCCTCCAATCTGTCCAGAAGTTCTGCAATCACAGTTTTTCTGTCCCTCCCAGCTTGGTGTTTCGCCTGCATATTTATTTTGCCTTCCCTGGAAATGCCTTTCCAAATGATTTTTTGACAACCTCTCATTACAAAGCAAAAATGCTGACGATCCTTCCGCATTGATAATGAAAGCAAAAGATTTGATCTATTCTTTGAATCCTCTTTTCTCATCAGCTATCTTCCTATTTTTCCTCTGGAATCCATGGTCCGAGACACACCTGCAGCTTTGTTTACCTGGCAGCGTGCCACGCTGGTCGCAAGTTATGACCACTGATCTCTATGGCTATGACGCAAATTATTGTTCAAATTTTTTTTATTATACAGATGTTTACAGCATTGGAAAACATGATTAATTTTTCATGACGCCCTGCACACCATATTAGAACAAACAAAAAATCAATTTTCATACATTTTTGAAAAAGCAGCAAGGGGGTGCTAAAGAGCCGCATGTGGCTCCGGAGTGGCGGGTTGCTGACCCCCGGTCTATGGCGACAGCGGGCCGCTGTGACAGCAATTCCCACAATGCGTTGCGAGGAGAGCTTTCTGGGATATATCTGCCTCTTCTGAGGCCTTTCTTCTCATGCATTTCGTAGACTCTTTTTCTCTTATGACCCCCTGCTATTTTCAAAGAACCATGGTGAGGCAAGCTTTAATCACAGTCTGAAACCATAGCTCACCACAGATATACACCTGAAAGTGTGCATGCACATAAAAAGATAGATAATGTAAACATATCATCAGAATGATTGACAATTAAGGAGGAGCACAGGGGCAGATCTAGAAAAATATTTATGGGGTGGCGAGAGGGGGGCAGGAATTTTTCAGGGGTGGCAACATATGGCATTTGTTTACACTGAATTTAATCACAGTTATCACAGTTTGGTGAGAATAGTATGTACAGTAAGTGTTTCATGTGAAACAGTTCATATTAGAAATACATCGTACAATGTGATCTCACCTAGTGGGAGATAGAAGAATGATAACACTACTTCTACAGGGACATTATCACAGAAAAAGGTATTAACGTAAGACACAGGTGCTGAGTCGCAGATGTATTAAATTGACTGTCAGAGAGGCAGCTTTGCAG
>NW_015151560.1:241053-249119 GCF_000732505.1 Cyprinodon variegatus | reverse complement strand
AAAAAAGAACATTGGCACAAACCTAGCCTGTATGTATTTTTTTGTATGTCATCGAGAGTATTTAAGTGATTTTCAATCAGGAAAAAAATGTGCGATTAAAATGCGATTAATCGCGATTAAAAAATTTTATCGATTGACAGCACTAATTAAAATACAACAAATATTCCACTTCTCATTTATGTTGTTTCATTCCATAACCAGAAAGCCAAAGCTGATGTCAGACACCTTCAGGTGGGCGTCTTCGTCTTTCTGCTAATGTTGGTCTCTTACAGGGGACATTTTGAACAATCTATGCAGAACAACTGGTCTACAACACATCAGGTGGACTACTGATGTCTTTCAGGGGACTATTCTGCCCCTCTATTCTGATTTGTTTTGTTGAAGCTTTTCCTGGTTCCTTCCTGATGAGGTGAGATGAGTTCAGATGAGCTCTGATCCCTTTCTTTTGATGACTTTGAGCCATACCTTCTCATGCTGAAGGATGGCTAAGATGTTCCTCCAAGAGTGTCTCCAGGCACCTTGGTCTGCCTGTAAAGCCGTCTCTAATGCAGGGAGGAAAAAGGTCTTGTAGGTAGTTACCAAGAGTCTGAATGAAGGGAGCTGAGAGAAGGACAGATCGTATGTTATTTGGCCCTTTCACAAACAATAGTGTATACAATAATTTAATGTAGCTTAAAAAACTTTAGATTGAGATTTGAAATTTGTCACAAACCACTGAATTATTACATAATTCCAAACTTACCCAGTACATTTACTTCCTTACTGTTAATCTTCATCAGTTTTACACCTGCAGAAGTGCAAACACACACTTCTCCTCAGGAGAGTAGGGAGGGAGGACTGTGTGTGTCGGTGGACTGCAGCGCTGTGAACAGAGAAGACACTGAAGCTGCAAGCTTTGCGATAGCTTTTTCTGTGGCTTCCATGAGACATAATGTGGGTAGAAGAAGAAAATTGGCTTTCCATCTGATTTTAAGTGTTAAATATGGAAGTTAGGTCCACCTGAAAGCGGCTGCGACTTGGAAGTTCCCTTAGGGTTCTTTTCCTGGGAGCAGGTTATTTACTACTCTTAACTCAAACTGGGTAAAACCATATAAAAAGGACCATAAAAAAGGAGTAAAAAAGTAACAGAGTTTATTCCAGGTCAGGACAGGACATAGAAATTGCTTGGAGTTGGCACAGCTGTGGGCTCAAAAAATGTCAGCGAGCGTCCGGTAAAGACTGAGCCCCGAACAAGGTCATCTCTTCCTTCTTATACCCCATGAGTTCATGTCTTGCATCAGGTGGATCCTTAGCTGTCTGCATCAGAAACTGACATGCCATCCATGCCCTGACCTTCATGCATCGTGCCTCTATGCCCCAGGATTACAGATAGCTCTCCTCTATCGGTTTGGCTCCATGATGTGTCTTTGTCCTGTGCATCTTTAAAAGACAAGAAGGCTGTCCTATTTAGATGACATCCATAAACACAGTGACATCCACCATGTGAAGGAAGGCCTTCTACTCCATCTAATCTGGCTAACAGAGTAACAATGCACATGATGTGTAAAGAATAAACCTAACAAGAATGAACGATGTTTCCAAGGTGATGCAAAATCAAAACCCACAACCAAAAGCAGTATAATAATCAGCAAACTTACAGGCTTCTGTTCAACCAACAAGTTCAGCAGTTTAAGCTGAGAAGGTTTTTGGCAATGAACCAGAAACAGGAGAGAACAGCAAACCCAACCTGGTCAACACCAGTTTCAGGGATGCAAGAAGCAGAACCATCAACAAAGATCAACAATGCTGGATTTTCCAGCTTTGTTAGATTATTTTGTCATACATCTGACTAAAGTTCAGACATAAAGTGGTTGGTCTTTTCAGCCTAAGGTCGGAGATTAAAACAAAACATAAAGAATATTCTGTTCAAATTCCTTTATCCATCGTTTCTCCTCTATCTTGACAGAAAGAAATACTGTCACTAAAATGTAACATGTTAATAAAAAGTTAATAATGCTGTTTTTCTTAATCTAAGCAACAACACTATTAATGTTTTCATCTGTATCCAGTTACACATTAGTCCTGGCTTGGATGTTTGTTTGCAAGGCAAGGCAACTTTATTTGTATACAGTAGAACAGTTCAGTGCAAAGACAATTATTTATAGGAAATAAACAATAAAATAGAAGAAAAATAAAAGCATGATACATAGAAAAGTTGGACCACAAACTTATCCTAATGATACTCCAGTTAACAGTTTAACTTCAATGGGCAAATACATTTATAAACAAATGTTTTTTTTGTAACTTAAATTAACACAGACCTTCAGCTCATTTACAGTCTACTAGAAGTTTATTTTACTGTAGAGAAGTGGAGCATGGGAACTAAATGCTGCTTCTTCCGGCAGAATATGTTCAATTTTATTATTCTGCCGCCTGAAGTTTGGATTACACACATGAAAAACACTAACATCTACTTCCAGCACCGCAAACAGTGAAGAGGCAACCGGGCCAGAGGCTGCTGATGAATGAGATTCCAAGTGACAGCCCACCATCGATGTACGGGGGTCTGAGCGGATCCGACAGAGAAATAATATTTGAAGGCAGGATTGTAATCTTGATGAACCAACTGCACAGATGAAGTTTTCAGGTGAATTTTCTCAATTAAATACATATTAAAACTACTTGTTACTCACTGATCACAGCAAATATAGCTGCTATTGTTACAGGCAAAGAAAGAATAGGGTAGCTTTTTAAGCAAAGAAGTTTGCAAAGTCATTCATGGTCATAGAGATAAGAGGGTTTGTTAACCTTTCGGCTGTGCCTGTGGTTAAAAAGGCACAAGCATTGATAATGTGTTGTTGATAATATCAGAGAAGAAAGATTTTGCTTGTTTTAGATGTAAATTATATTATATCTTAGAAGTCTCTCTTTATAGATTTCATAGTGAACCTGCATTTAGGAAGGGTGGAACAACAAAAACATTACTTTAAAGAACAATAGGAAAAATATTAATAAGTCCACCGTACAAAACAATACTAGTATGTGTACATACTTTTATATCTTAAAGATGCTTATTCTAATAATGTTGCCCATAAAGCATTCTTTTTATTTAATAGAGGAAAGACAGGCTGTAAATGTATAATATCAAGTATGAAAATTCACCAATGTTAAACTTTTCGTTTTGCAGTTTCTTTTGGATCAGTTGAGTGCAATTACTAATCATAAGCATCAAAAGCAAGAAGCTTGAGCTTAAAAACAATGTTGATCCCTAGTTTGTCTTCTGATGTTGTAACTAAAGTACAACAATGCAGTCAAATCTAGCAGAGCAGGCAGCCTACAGGGCAGAGCCATTATCCAGAGCTGTTCATGATTGTATCTCAGAATAAACAGTTTCTTCTGTTGCTGCAGGGCTCTTCTTGTCTGTGAAAGGAGAAAATTTGTGTGAAACAATGTATGTAAATTATATAGATATATAAATTATATGAATGATAAATCAAAAAGCAAGACTCTAAACTCTAAGGTCATACTTACTAGAGCAAGCCCATATACACAACTTGTACCATATAATGATCACATAAGTAGAAAACCCATTTGTAATATAAATAAATCAAGCTAAATGGAGAACTATAAAAGGTAGTTCTAGTAACAATACTGTATTCAATAAATTCCATGCCTACAATTATTCCAATAAATACTGTACTAGTGTTGCACTGATACCGATACCAGTATTGCACAGGGCCCCGATCCAGCACTAAAATGATGGTATGGGTATCGGCAAGTACCAACAAATAGGGGATTGATAACATTTTGAGAGCCAAAAGTTTATTCAAGTATTGTCACCCATTCCAGGTAATAAAATGTTCAACTGCATTAACTTTGTATTAGTCTTTTTCCTGCCTCACAAAGGTAGGCAGCAGCTTGACAAAGCCATGAGGGCAATTATTTTAAATCCAAGTAGTATGCAGTTCTTCATATAAACACACATCAATTTCAAACGATGGTATTGGTATGGCATCAGTATCGTCCTATACTGCACAGCCAGGTATCGGGCCAAAAAATGGCATCGGCGCAACAGTAATAAATACACTGGACATTGGAAAAAAAGGTGAATGCAGACTCAACATTTCTTTTTCTTAGCTTTATTCTTGTGGTTGATTTCAGCATACAATGGAGTGGGTTCTGAAAAAGAAAATGGATTTAATCACACCAGATGTGGGATATAAAGAGTGACTAAACCACAAGTTGACCCATTAAAATTTTATAAATTTGACTCAAAGGATGCAATCTTTATGTAACAGTGCATTTGGACATTTTTGACAATTTTGTAGCATTCAGCCATAGTGCTGCCCTTTGTTGATTGTACAGTAATCAGAAAGTCCTAATTTGTGCGGAACAGTCTGGCATTTTTCCCTTCTCTCCCACCATCTGACAAAAGAAAGCAATGTCCAGCATTTGACCAGGTCAAATAATAATAATAACAGCAGTTTTCCTAAATGCGAAGAAATCTGGGCTTCTTCAATGCCCTATGTCCTAAATAACCTGCAGAAAATTCTCTTAAAACAAGGTAAAGGCTTTTAATACAAAAAGGAAACACAGTAACAACAAAGACTGTGGCACACTTCATAACTGGGTGAGGCAGTGAAAGGGGATTCTCAGAGAGATTTTTGGAGGTAACTGGATAATTTTGATATGAGGGGAGTACAATGTAAAGCAACACTATACAAGTGATTCACAAAAAAATGCACAGCTGAAAACCCCCCATCTGTCCATTATTTTCCCTCCAATCCTACACCGTAAAGCCTAACATTCAGTGTACTAAAAAAAATTAAGTTAACTGACCAGTTGTTTATACTAATTTCAAATAAGTATTGTGAACTGCCAGAAAAAATATCCTTGATCATTTAAGGTATTTAAGTTGAATCCATGAAAAGAAAGTTAAGTATATGAAGGTGATGGGACCTTGCTCAGATCAACATCAGATTAAGACGTGCAGTAATATGCAGGCTATTTGGCAATAGGTGTGGCCAAAACACAGTAGGTTGCAGTTACAATCTATGGCATCTGTTCAATGTTGGATAATAATATTGTCAGGTCTGAAGCTCACATGGTGCATTATAGATCATATTAACACTTAGTTGAAAAACATTGTTGTCCGTGAGTTTTGATAGGTAATGTAAGGTAAGACAGATTTTATGAGTTATTAGAGATTTTAAGTAATTCATAATTATTATCCCCTTTAAAAAAAAAACATTTTTCAATTTAAAGTAAACCAACTCTACAGCAGGAAACATAGCAGAGTGATGTTATATAATGTAGAATACTACAAGTACAAATCATAACTTCTTTACACCCCTTCAAGGTTGTTGTTGTCTTTGCCAGGTGAAATTTAATCAAAATTATTTGCAAGGACAATTTTGTGCAACATTCTGTTGCTCCATTTATATTTTTTAGCTCCTAAGTAAAGATAGATAAATGAAATTATTTTATATTGTTGTTCTGTATTTCAAAAACAGCCATTATATAGGTAGTATAGTGTATAGAACCAATATAGATAGATATGCAAAGACTGACTGTACCTGCAGCTCCTGGTTTCACTTCAGAGTAAATAACACCATCCTCTGGTTCACAACGTCTGTCTGTTAAAAATCAGATTATCAACAACACAAAATTATAAAGTCTGAAATCACTGAGTTATTTTCTTGTAGGAGGTTTGTTTAGAACTTACTCTTTTTTCTGAGTTTTTTTAAAGGAATAATAGAGTATGTGATTTCTGTGGGTTCCTCTGCAGCAGAAATGGTTTTAGAGCAATTTGATTATTTTTGTTGTTGTTTTGCTTTTTAACCACTTATTGAGACTGTTACTGATTTAGATAGATATACTTTACCAGATCCAGTGGCTCTAGGGTTGACTGATGCATAGAGGACATCATCTATAGTAGAAAGTTAAACATTACAGGGTTAATCATTTATTTTAATGGACCATAAAACAACAATATAACATTAAAGATAATAAAGATGATATTTTTTGTACTTTTCAGTATTTTCCTTTATCCAATGTGTACAGTACTATAACATCCATTGAGGTCATACATTTATGAAGCGAAGTCACTCAAAGCAAAAATATAACAAGAAGAAAATTTTTTGTATATTTAAATTGGATTCCATATTTATTTGTCTACAGTATATTGTGTTTCACTCTAGTTGTTTTGGTTGTTTTTCTAGATATTTGCATGTTAACTAAGTTAGTTTATTCAAAAAAGAGACAAAGAAATGTTTATATATTTTTGCATATTGAAAATACTTATTTAACTTCCTACCCTTCGTAGCAGAGCTATGGTCATTAGTCTCTGCTCCTGGATTTGTGGAGGACTTCTGATTGGTTCTATATGATCTGAAACACAAGATACAAATACAGTTTATATCAACCAATTACAGGGATTATATATACTTTATTTATGCTATTTATATTAATATAGATGAAAACGAGAGTGGGGTACAGACCTGGAAGAATTTGAATCTGAGAAAAAGACATTTGTTATTAATTTCTATCTTTAATATTTCAAATCATACTGAAGTTACAACTGCATTTATTTAAAGAATATTAAATGTACAATCTGACAGAATGTGATCTGACCTTTGAAACGTCTGCAGCGCCACAACATGAGTGGGAGAATAAGGAGAATGATTCCAAAAACTGGTCCAACAATCAGCAGCAAAAGAAATGAAGAGCTGACAGGACTGAATGCAGTTTCTGGAAATAAGGAAAATGGAAATGAAATGGGTTTGGGAAATATCTGCAACTCAGAGTAACAGGATCTCCCTCAGTCACAGGATGGATCACCAGGATAATACTATAATGATATGCATCTGTAAAACATTCAGATTATCAGGTTTTGGTCACCAATCAGGCGTGGCTGATCTTTAGGTTTAGCAAGATATATTTAGAGGGTAGCTTTTTATCCCTGGAAATTAAACCAAAGTAAGATTTTACTAACATTGCAAGAATCTCTATATCCACAGAAATTTGTTATTGTTCCTAATTTATGTTAATTACAAAAATGGAGCCTATAAAACAAGCATTTATTCACTTTTAATCATTTATCATTTAAATTTCTTTTGTTCACTAGATGTTTTCATTGATAATGAAGATGAGATGATTTCATGTTTGTAGTTAAAATGTGGGCGTTATTTTTAATGTTTAGGAGATTAAAGAAGAGGGACTGCTCTTATAAAATTTTGTTTTATTTTATTAATTTCTCCCAGACACTAATAAGCTTTGCGTGACACGTGGATAGCTAACTTTCTGAGAAATAAAATGCATTTGGTAAAAGTTAAATTAGATAATGTATTTGCCTCATTTGTCATACAGTAGGCATTTCTCTATAATGTTTTATAGATGTTCTGTTCACTATGTGTGTCTGTTGGTGTATGTCAGGGTTTTCAAAAACAAAAATATCACTCTGGTGATGCAGAGGTCTCAAAAACTCATGTGTCAGATATACGTTTGGTTTTAAAGTGTTAAGTTCCCCCAAAATTTAATTTAAACATCACTACTAATCCTTGTCTTTTAACTTTAGTGTTGAAGTCAGAGAACTTAGTGTAAATTTTCCTCTCATTTATTTCATATTGAGAACAGATAAAAACATTAATTATTACTATTTAGATTTACTGAAATATATGTTTCTATTTGCATTTGGATTCTCAAACATTTATCAAAAAATAAGATATGTTTAATGCTAAAAAATTTTATTGCATTTAACTGTAACTGATTGATTATTGAATTAATCATCAGCTAATTAAGTAATCAATCAATAATTAACTGGACTAAGACTCTAAAACATCTCAACTGCTGAAAGAACAACTCATTAGGGCCAGCAATGAGAGCCTAATGAACATAAAATAAAATAAGTTGCATTTCAGGTTAACATTTTTCTTTGTTATTATATATATATTTTCTCTTTGAAGAAATTCTCAGGTCAGATTTTTAGCCTCACCTGAATCTAATTCTGAAAATAAACTAATATTAAGAAATTTTGCAATTTAAGTATCTCAAACAAATTATTGAATTTCACAATAATTTATTTATTG
>NW_015151560.1:231735-235068 GCF_000732505.1 Cyprinodon variegatus | reverse complement strand
ATAAATTTACATGTGCCACCGGGGGGAGGCCCCAGGGAAGACACAGGACACACTGGAGAGACTATGTTTCTCGGCTGGCCTGGGAACGCCTTGGGGTTCCTCCTGAAGAGCTGGAAGAAGTGGCTGGGGAGAGGGAAGTCTGGGCCTCCCTTCTTAAGCTGCTGCCCCTGCGACCCGACCCCGGATAAGCGGAGGAAGATGGATGGATGGATGCATTTTTGTTTATATTCTCTTTATTTAAAGTGACAAAAGTCTCATTGTCAAATTCCAGAGCTCTAATATAATAATAGATAAATGCAGCCTCTACCCTTTACTATCAGCAGTAGATTACCACTGGATGACCTTAATGATCTAGGTGGGACCAAGCAGGTAGTCACTAAGGTATGGGGACCAAGGCAATGAAGACCTAATAACCACTAAAATCTTCACATAATTGTAGAGAATGCCATTGGAATGATTTGAGAACCAGAGTAACATGGCCGCCTTTCTGTGTGTTAAAATGAAGCTTAAAGTAATCAGACCTGGTTCAGAAGTATGAAGCTAAAGCACTGACAGCTAACATTGACTCTAAAAAGAGATTTGGCATTATGAAGTTTAACATCATAAAATCCAACAATGTTTTTAAAACAAACAGCTTATTAACTATGAAAAGAAACAATGAAGCTGATAATATTATGATGTTTCTCTCTTTTTAAGTTGAACTTTATGTCTTTAATATCAAGAGCTTTCAGAGTTGCTGCAGATTTCTATGGCCCCTCATAACTTTAAGTTAAGTTATGGTCTTTAATTTGCATATACTGATATATTTAGCTAGAAAAGAAAATAATGATATATTGAATAACAGAACTTTTAAGCCCCTTCTACACTCACAAAGTTACTCAGTAATTTACTGGTAATTCTGTTAGACTAATTTTTCTGATTTTCGGATTAATTACTGGGATTAATTTGTAGGTGTTATGACTCCTAACTTTGACAATTCTGGCAACAAACTGCTATAGAGCAAGCTGACAGAACAGAAAAAGACTTTTGAATATCCAATCGTTTTCATAAAAATTACCAGTAAGCAAAAGTCTGTTTGCCTCTGATTTAAGCTGGTTTTGTGGTTGTCATGACCCAGATGACTGAGAATTTGCACAGCTACTTCTAAGTTAAGATTTCAGATTTTGCTGCACTCACAGTTAATTAGGCTATGCTATGATAATAAAGTGTAAGATATTTGAGCTTTACAAAGCGACATTCCTACCTAAAAATAAAATATGTAAGTTCATATTGATACAGGAAAAGCATTTTTTTTTTTTACAGTTTATTCACAAGTTTTGTCACTGTTGTCCACCTTGGCCGTCTGCTATTGCTGCCCCTGGCTGACTAATCCACTTTAATTTGCAAGGAATCATGGGATAAGTTATGACTTAAAGGAATTTTGGTGAAAAAATGACAGAATCAGCCTAGAATGGCTGCCTTCAAACAATGCAGCCCCTGAATATAGACATACACTTAAACTAATGGACTGCAGGTAGATGAGAGGAAGCCAATAAAACCTTCAGATAAACTCTGCCAAATCTGAGCAGATTGTAAATATAATGGACAGCATTATTGGTGAAATGCAAATTGTTGAAAAATAATCAACATTTAAAACACAAGGATCCTTGAATGAACAGAGATAAACTGACCTGCAGACCAGACAAACTTTGGTTCACTGTATTTAGTGTAAAACACTGGTTCTCCTCTTCTTGCTCTGCACACATATCCTGCTGTGTGATTCTGTCCATTAATGAGGTAGGAGTTCTGTTCAATCCAGTTGGTTCTGCCAGTCAGCAGCTCTAAGCTGTAGGAGCTGCTGGAATTTGCTGGAACCACTTTATACCAGAAGAACCTCCATCCTGCAGATGGATGCTCCAACCCCCCACAGCTCAGAATCACTGAGGCTCCAGGACTCAGCCATGATGGAGACACAGAGAGGACAGGCTGAGGTTTATCTGATGGAGACACAGAGAGGACAGGNTGATTATCTAAAACAAATTATTGAACTTCGCAATAATTAGTTTCTTCTCATTATATTTTTTAATAAACCATGAAAGAAACATTGAAGACAAAACTAAGGTTTAAATGTAACTTCTTTCCAGAAAGGGACGTATTGTGAGAGATGATGTTTTCATTTTCTGTCTTCGTCTTATGAAGTTGCAACTCTTCTATTTTTTATATTTCTCCTCTATTGATCTATTTTAAAATATATTTCAGGTTCTCTGTTCTATAGGGAGATGAATTATCTATCATTTTGGCCAAAAACTGCCTTGGAGCAAACATTTAATTAAACACATGAAGCCACATGTTGGAAAAACAGGAAGGTGAAAGAAGGAAGCTCAGCTGAAGGATTTTGAATGAAGAAAATATTTTACCTCCTTATTTCTTAACTTCCAATTTTTCTTGGAGAGCAAATACAACATATCAGTCTCTGGATATTAATGTTATGTTCACAGTAACTGAAGCTTTTACAGTATGTGGAAACACAGGAAAAGGTTAAAGGAAATATCATCAATCATAACCTACCCTGAACAGTGATGTTGACTGCGTTGCTAAAATCTCCTGATCCAGACTCACACCAGTACACTCCACTGTGAGACCAGTCTGTGTTTATAGAACATGAGGATCCAGTCATTGTCCCCCAGTTGGAGCAGTGAATGTCTGATAGTCCACCTGTTTCTGTAAACCTCCTCAATTTCCACTCAGTGTTGTTCCCACTACAGTTCAGAGTGACAGACTGATTGATAAAATGTTGAACTCTGTCTGGAGTCACTGAGAGAGAAGCAGCTGGATGAGAGTCTGAAAATAAATAAACAAATAAAATGATGGTAAAATAATTGCATTGCCTCTTTTTAACAGTCATGTTGAAGAATGTGCTCTAATTTATTGGGACTTTAAAAAGATGTAATTTACAGAAAAATAAACATCAAAGGGGCCTAATCACCTTCTATAGCAAAGACCCTAAACCTCAGATATTCACGTCAAAACAAAGCAATACACACTGCATGAAAAGTGGGATTTTCGTCAATATGTGGCACTGTAGATTGTCGTGGAACTTCAGGTTAGCAGCAGTTTACGACAATTTGCAGGCTTCACCGAAAACTCACGTAAATTGTCAGAAATTGATGTGGACTTTGTTAGGCAGTGTTCCCCCCATGCCTCCCCCCCATGGAATTCTAGGGGAGGCTTTAACATGTAAATGAACATGCTTTGAGCTATACAAATGCAAACCAGGGTTGCAGGGGGGGTTTTACTAGGTAAGAATACAAAGAGATCAGGTATAGCCTCTTACATTTTAGCTTGAATTGATTT
>NW_015151560.1:225541-231584 GCF_000732505.1 Cyprinodon variegatus | reverse complement strand
GCTGAGGTTTATCTGATGGAGACACAGAGAGGACAGGCTGAGGTTTATCTGATGGAGACACAGAGAGGACAGGCTGAGGTTTATCTGATGGAGACACAGAGAGGACAGGCTGAGGATTATCTGATGGAGACACAGAGAGGACAGGCTGAGGTTTAGCTGATGGAGACACAGATGGTCAGAGACAGTCATGATCTATCATAGTTTCTTCTATTTTATCCTTATCCTTCGTTTGACTGATGCAAAGTTCATTACCTTCATATTTAGGAGAGGTGGGAGATTTTGCTGATTGATTCAACATTTTAGACTTAGATTTTCATTTAGGATCATTTTATAGGGATGTTTATTCATAAACATTAAAGCCCAATAAACACACAATCTACTATAGTAGTAGTAAAGTCACTTATTTTTTCTAAACACAACTTTTAGAGGTTTCACAATATCTAAAGTAACAAAATAACAACACACAACCAGGACTCAGAGTAAAGATGAACAATCCTAAAACAATCTAATATTATTTTAAATGGCTTTTGGTTCCAATTGAGCAGTACTATCAGACAGGTTTTAATAAAAGTTTAATGTTCTAATCTTATTATTTTTCTAGCTGCTCTTATTGTATTGTTTTATTGTATATATCTTTTATTGCCTGTTTTATGTTTTTATTTATTTTATTTCAAGCAAAATTTATGAATTGTTTTATATAATGTTGATTAACTGAATAAACCTTCATTCCAAGTTATCTCCTAAGCTCCTGCACATAGAATGTTATTAACATTTTGAAACATTGGCTTTTTAAGTTAAATTATATTGACATTCGATATACAGTTTATCTTAACTAAACCGTCTAGAAATGTTTTTTATCAAAACCTTGTCATAGTCAATTTCATGAGTAATTACTCATCTTGTAATACTTTGGGGTCTTTGGTGAAAAAGTCCCAAAATTCCGGGTTTTGTCTCTAATTAGCAAGAATTATATAAATCATAATATTTCTAAGTCATCAGAAATTAGAATTTGAGGAGAATTACAAATTTGTGATATCAGAGCAGCGTCACTGATTACTATGGAGACTATGGATGAAAGGCAGGGTAAACCCTGGACAGGTCACCTGTCCGTCGCAGGGCAACACAGGGACAGACACTCACACCTAAGGACAATTTAGAGACGCCAATTAACCTAACAGTCATATTGTTGGACTGTGGGAGCCAAGCGCGTAGGCTTGATCTCAACCTTGCTAGGGACACTATTGGTCTTAAGTTGAATTGGTCTGATTTCATTGATTCTACGCATTATGCTTGCTCCTATTTTATTCAATGCTTGACGTACTGTAAGCATCAGGGCAAATTTCTTTAAAGAGAAAACTCTATTTTTTACTACATTTGTACAAATTTTGTAAGCACTACACACACAAGATGCTGTTTATCAATGTTTGAAGCACCAGTGGCTCAGAATAATGTAAAATCAGGACAACTTAACACTTTGAAAAGGGTTACATTGGAACTTACCAGTGAAGGTAAATACATCCCTTTTTAACCACATATAGTTTAAATATGTGTCTCGTATGTGTATTTTTATTATCCTGTGTTTTCTTTTGAGGAAATAGAATTGTGCAGAGGTAAACAGAGGTAAAACCCATTCTTATTATTTTTATCTGATAAGCTGATATTCTCTGTATTGTAAAACAAAGCAAAGTAACATATTCAAGGGACTGCAAATAGATAAGTATTTACATGGGCGCAGGAACTATAAAAGGAACTGACACTGAGCATTTAAAATATTAACTTTAATATAAAAGTTGTAAGAAAAGAAGCGACTGCTGCAACAACACTGTATTGTAAACTATAAACATGTTATTTAAATAGAATTATTGAAAGGGAAGAGTAGGTCGGGCCAAAATTTTGGTAGGGACATTTCCCTATGGTTTCTATGCAAACCTACGCCCATGGTGGGAGAAAGCTGGAGTACCCAGAGAGAACCCACAAAAGCACAGGGAGAACAAGCAAACATGCAGAAAGACCCTAGGCCAGGAATTGAACCCAGGACCTTCTTTCTTCAAGGCATCAGTTCTACACACTGCATCAGTTTAGATCAAATTACCGACTGACACAGAACTGATGTCAAATTAGACTGCCAGGAAAACTCAGAATAGTTTTTATCCGAGTTTAATACATTTTCTTTAAACATTTTGAAGGAAAAAATGTGACGTATTTTCATTTTCAATTAAGAGAAATTTTTAAAAGAATAGAAAACATATTAAAATTGTACAGACGCAGTGGGCCTCATTATTCTAGGCTTACAGAATATGATTTGACATTAACTTTATGTCTCTGACTCCCAAGTTATCAAAATTACTAGTCATCAGAGAGTAGCTGCCCAGGGTGGAGCTGCTGTTTCTCTGGGAGAAGTCATAATATCTAGGAAACCAACACTAACAAATCAGATCCAGTAACCCCAGTTAAACCTGAAGAGGGCGCCATACAGATAGTTTTAGACACAAAAGCAGGTTTGCAAGAAATGTGAAGTGAATTGTAGGGTTGGGAATTGATTCTGATTCTGATTCCCTTATCGATTCTGTGAAACGATTCAATTCCTTATTGATTCTCTTATCGATTCTGTGAAACAATGAACTTGGTAAGTGTACGGTGACATTCATCTACCTTCGCCTGAAACATTCTATTTCTGCCTGCCTCGGTGAAAATGGCAGTGAACGGGAGCTGCCAGCCTCTGAGCCAGCCAGGCTACCCGTCTCCTCACAGTCATCTAAATCTAATGGAGAAGGCATCTGTTTAATGAAAAGGCATTACTGTACAATTTCGGGAAATAAACTCATCTCCCCCCGATTTAAATAAATGAATGTCACCTTTCTCTCACTCCCTGAACTGCGGAGCAACTGTGTAGCATGTTTAATAACCCCAAAGAGAGGTAGGAAACTGGTCTATTTCCAGAAATGGGATATGATTTACTAGGAGCCACATTAAGCACAGCCATTGATATAAAACTAGCTACTTACCACCAGAGTTTCCTTCCATGCTGGTCGTAACTTTAGCTTCTGTCAGGAAGCACCAAAAACACAGCATTCGTCAAATTGTATGCCATGTTGTGTGCGCAGGTGTTTCTGCATGTTGGATGTATTTCCTCCAGCGGATGTAATTGCCACTTTGCAATGATTGCAAAGCGACTTGTTGCCATCTTTCTCCTTTTCTAGACGTACGCCTGGTCACGCCGTACTTGCTCACTGAATGCTGTGTGCGTAACTTACGTAAAAAACGTGACTTAAGTCGTGCTGTCAAACACTAGGCTCTGCTGCTCCCTGGAACTGTTAAGAGAATCATTGAGCGAGCTGCCAAATGGTGCCTTGGAACCGGTTCTAAAGAGGAACTGGTTTTTGATTCCAATCCCTACATTATCCCTTACCTGTTCAGTGCATTTTAGAGTTCATTCTAAAATTCTTATTTTTATTTTAAAATGTTTAAATGACCTTCCCATTCAGTAGCTCTCTGAGTTTCTTCATCCCTACCATCCTTTTCCGCCCCTCAGGTCAGCTGAACAGCAGCTCCTGCAGGAACCAAGGTCTAAGAGGACGATCAGAGCAAAGCCTCTATAGCTGCTTCTCATTTAGGAATAAACTACTCCTGCACATTGAGAGGCTCCTTTACTGCCTACTTTTATAACTTGTTTAACTTTTAAATTGTTATATTTATTTTTTTGTTTTTTACCAATAGTAACACTAACTTTGATTTTGTTTGTTTTAATGTTTTTATTCTTCTTTATAATCATTCCTAAACCTTATTTACAGATCTTTGTTCCTTTAAAGTTTGCAGTGATGATCAGGACTTTGTTTCAGCTGTTGCTGTTTTATTCTGGTCTGATATTTATTATTTGTTTAAACTTCATCTAAAATTTCATTGAAACTATTGCAGTAACATTCATTTGTTACACATAAAACATGTTTTTGAGCTTAGAAGCAAATCCTGCTTTTAAAGTAAGAACTTAATATAAATGAGATGAGCAACGATTGTCATGTTTTATTAATAATTAGCTTATTTTCACCTATAGAAGAGTCTAAAGGAAAATATGTTACTTCTATACTAAATATGTTAATATCCCCAAGAAAATTCACACATGGGGGAAAGAGAAAAAAAAAAAACTCACCTGACACATTTAACCTAAGGACTCCCCACTCTGTTATTGTAAAGACATCTGTTCTTCCTCTGCATTCATATTCTCCTCTGTCAGCTGCAGTGATCCTGTATTCACTGGATGTTGGAGAGTTACTGCTGGTTGGTCTCCATTCATACGTCCACTGAGCTCCTCCACCTCCATGGATCTCACATCTCAGAGTGACTTTCTCTCCTCTGAATATCTGAGGCCAGTTGGGTTGAAGGGTCACAATGGGCCTAGAGACTGGAATAAATGATAATCAGACAGAAGGTAGAAGCTACATTAAACAAAAATGAGAATCATTTTAACTTTCGTGGACTAAATTTAACCCTTTGATGTGTAACATGTGAATCATATCTTTATTAATTTAATTATAGTTTAATTTCACCTGTTATTTAGATATAATTAATAGCATTGTGGTTCTGCCTTAAACTTTTCAATAATTTTACTTTTGAATCTGTTCGGCTTGTCTGTAGAGCTGACAAATTATTTGATATTTGACTGAGTTATTATTACTATCATAATATATTTTTTTAAATTTTCCTGTTTTAGTAAAACAAGAAATAAAATCTGAATTGCAGGAAAAAAAACTTGTTTGTAAAGCAAAATTAAATGGAAACAAGTGTAACCCAGCAGGCTGTAACTTTTAGTAAACAGCTTTTAATATAAAACATCAAAAAACAAACTTGGATTTTAATGAAAACTGCTTAAAATTGGATTTAATGAACTTCATAATCTTTTGTTATTTCATTTCCCACAGATTACATTAAACAGCTATTGTGTCTGTCAGGTTATCATGTCTGTCCAGTTAAAGAGGACTGGAGCCTCTGATATGATGTAGCTGCTCTATCACTGAGTCACATGGTGCCCCGAGAAAAACAAAGGACTGACACAGGAACAAAGAAAGATTATTTTATCCCCAAAATATTCTGCATCAAGATTAAAAAAATATATATTTTTACAAAACAAAAACTGACATTAAAATAGAGAACAAAATCCTCATAAGAGCCTTTATAATCAGACAAACAGCATCAAGACAAAAGTAAAAGAAATCCAAAGTATTTTAGTCAATCAGGTCAAATAAAGGTCTAAAGGTTTTTTTCCAGTAATATAATAACCTCCAACCCTCCTGAATTTTTCCAGAAGATAAACAGGATCCAATGTTCTGCTTTGGAGCTTTAGTCTTATAAATATTGTTTACTGATGTTCTTCATTGCTTATAGCAACAGTTAAACACATTAAATATTTAAACAGAGTCAGATTTTATGATTCCACTGTAAAGACCTAAACTCACCAGTTTTATAAATGGTGACCTTACTGCTGTTTTTAGTGTAGAAAACTGGATCTCCTCTTCCTCCTCTGCAGCTGTATAGACCTCCCTCTGAGATGCTGATGACTCCATCTGGTTCATTGTTTCTGATGAGCTGAGCTCCAGAAGACTCTGACTTCTGTCTGAACCAGTCAAACTTCCAGCCAGTAGAGCTGGACACAGAGCAGGTCAGTGTTACACTGCCCTCTAGTGGTATTATTTTATTAACTGCTGGCAGTGAGGCTGTGGGTTTATCTGCTGATGGAAACAAACAGAAAACAGACCATCATTAGAATGATTTTTGTTTTTGGAAAAAAAATTACTAAAATAAATTAGACTTTAATCCCTGAATGAGTCATTTAGCTTCAGTCACAAAGCTTAGAAATATTGTTAACACAGATATACAGTAAATACAGATTTCATCTGGTTTATAATTTATCAAAAGGAGGACAAGCGTAGACACACGAACAAACTCTTCATATATTTATTTCATTTTTTTCTACCTCTAAATGAATATTTACACTACTGTTTGGTGTTTTCACATATTGGCACAATAAAAACAAAGTCTCCTTCTGTTT
>NW_015151560.1:222611-225531 GCF_000732505.1 Cyprinodon variegatus | reverse complement strand
GACCCGTCCTTCAAATCGGGCAAAAAGAAGGACGCATTTTAAGGCCGCATAACGAGGACTCTTGGAATCCGACCAGACCTCGGAGCCGCGCTATGACGTAATCGGCCTTTGAATCCGGTCTTCTAAGGATGCGTCCTAGGTTTTCGAACAGAGCAAAAAACAGGTTTGCAAGAAATGTGAAGTGAATTGTAGGGTTGGGAGTTGTTAAGATTTTCACGATTCTGATTACCTTATCGATTCTGTGAAACGATTTGATTACTTATTGATCCCCTTATCGATTCTGTGAAACAATGAACTTGGTAAGTGTACGGTGACATTCATCTACCTTTGCCTGGGACATTCTATTTCTGCCTGCCTCTATGAAAACAGAAGGCAGTGAACTGAAGCTGCCAGCCTCTGAGCCAACCAGGCTACCCGTCTCCTCACAGTCATCTAAATCTAATGGAGAAGGGATCAGTTTAATGAAAAGGCATTACTGTACAATTTCAGGAAATAAACTAATCTCCCCCTGATTTAAATAAAAGAGCGTCACCTTTCTCTCACTCCCTGAACTGCGGAGCAACTTCGTAGCATGTTTAATAACCCCAAAGAGAGGTAGGAAACTGGTCTATTTCCAGAAATGGGATATGATTTACTAGGAACCACATTAAGAACAGCCAGTGATATGAAACTAGCTACTTGCCACCAGAGTTTCCTTCCATGCTGGTCGTAACTTTAGCTTCTGTCAGGAAGCATCAAAAACACAGCATTCGTCAAAATGTATGCCATCTTATGTGCGCAGGTGTTTCTGCATGTTGGATGTATTTCCTCCTGCGGATGTAATTGCCACTTTGCAATGATTGCAAAGCGCATTGTTGCCATCTTCTCTTCTTTAAAATGAAGCCAAACTTTCAATCGGTTTACCCGATGGGACGCCATTTTTTTTTTGCTTTTCTAGACTTATGCCTGGTCACGTCGTACTTGCTTACTGAATGCCATGTGCGTAACTTACGTAAAAAAACGTTAAGCACTAGGCTCTGCTGCTGCCTGGAACTGTTAAGAGAACCGTAAAGCGAGCTGCCAAACGGTGCCATGGAACCGGTTCTGAAAAGGAACTGGTTTTCGATTCCCATCCCTACATTATCCCTGACCTGTTTAGTACATTTTAGATCTCATTCTAAAATTCTTATTTTTATTTTAAAATCTTTGAATGACCTTCCCATTCAGTAGCTCTGTGAGCTTCTTCATTCCTACCATCCTTCTCAGCCCCTCAGGTCGGCTGAACAGCAGCTCCTGCAGGAACCGAGGTCTAAGAGGACGATCAGAGCGAAGCCTCTATGGCTGCTTCTCATTTAGGAATAAACTACTCCTGCACATTTAGAGGCTCCTTTACTGCCTACTTTTATAACTTGTATAACTTTTAAATTATTATATATATATTTTTTTTTTTACCAATAGTAACACTAACTTTGATTTTGTTTGTTTTAATGTTTTTATTCTTCTTTATAATCATTCCTAAACATTATTTACATATCTTTGTTCCTTTAAAGTTTGCAGCGATGTTCAGGACTTTGTTTCAGCTGTTGCTGTTTTATTCTGGTCTGATGTTGATTATTTGTTTAAACTTAATCTAAAATTTCATTGAAACTACAGTATTGCAGTAACATTCATTTGTTACACATAAAACATGTTTTTGAACTTAGAAGCAGATCCTGCTTTTAAAGTAAGATCTTAATATAAATGAGATGAGCAATGATTGTCATGTTTTATTAACAATTAGCTTATTTTCACCTATAGAGGACTCTTAAGGAAAATATGTTACTTTTATACTAAATATGTTAAAATCCCTATGAAAATGCACACATGGGGGAAAGATAAAAAAAAACTCACTTGACACAGTTAACCTAAGGACTCCCCACTCTGTTATTGTAAAGACATCTGTTCTTCCTCTGCATCTATATTCTCCTCTGTCAGCTGCAGTGATCCTGTATTCATTGGATGTTGGAGAGTTTCCGCTGGTTGGTCTCCATTCATACGTCCACTGAGCTCCTCCATCTCCATGGATCTCACATCTCAGAGTGACATTCTCTCCTCTGAATATCTGAGGCCAGTTGGGTTGAAGGATCACAGTGGGTGTAATAGGAACTGTTAACATAAATGAAAAACAGCAAAATATTCCATCAGACGGACATTGCTGACATAAACCTCTTTAAAAAAAGAAAACATTGTTTAAACATCTGTTTATCACATGAACTCTCACTCAGTTTCTAAACAACATTGAGACAAAACTAAAAAACAAAAACTGACCTTAAAATAGAGAACAAAATCCTCATAAAAAAACTTTATAATCAGACAAACAGCATCAAGAAAAAACTTAAAGGAATCCAAAGTAATTTAGTCAATCAGGTCAACTAAAGGTCTAAAGGTTTTTTCCAGTAATATAATAACCTCCAACCCTCCTGATTTTTTCCAGAAGATAAACAGGATCCAATGTTCTGCTTTGAAGCTTTATTCTTAGGAATATTGTTTACTGATGTTCTTCGTTGTTCATAGCAACAATTAAACACATTAAAGATTTAAACTTGTCTGGTTTTATTATTCAACAATAAAGACCTAAACTCACCAGTTTTATAAATTGTGACCTTACTGCTGTTTTCAGTGTAGAAAACTGGATCTCCTCTTCCTGCTCTGCAGCTGTATAGACCTCCCTCTGAGATGCTGATGACTCCATGTGGTTCATTGTTTCTGATTAGCTGAGCTCCAGAAGACTCTGACTTCTGTCTGAACCAGTCAAACTTCCAGCCAGTAGAGCTGGACACAGAGCAGGTCAGTGTTACACTGCCCCCTAGTGGTATTATTTCATCACCTGCTGTCAGTGAGGCTGTGGGTTTATCTGCAGGTGGAAACAAATGGAAAACAGAACGTTATTAGAAAGAGATTT
>NW_015151560.1:220480-221353 GCF_000732505.1 Cyprinodon variegatus | reverse complement strand
CATTTACAGACTGACTCACCTCTCACTGTCAGTCTGAAGACATCACTCCAGGCTGTTATATGGTAGTCTCCTCTAGCCCTACACCAGTATCTATCACCAGACTCAGTAGCTGTGTTGATCCAGTATTCACTGGATGTTGGAGAGTTACTGCTGGTTGGTCTCCATTCATACGTCCACTGAGCTCCTCCACCTCCATGGATCTCACATCTCAGAGTGACTTTCTCTCCTCTGAATATCTGAGGCCAGTTGGGTTGAAGGGTCACAATGGGCCTAGAGACTGGAATAAATGATAATCAGACAGAAGGTAGAAGCTACATTAAACAAAAATGAGAATCATTTTAACTTTCGTGGACTAAATTTAACCCTTTGATGTGTAACATGTGAATCATATCTTTATTAATTTAATTATAGTTTAATTTCACCTGTTATTTAGATATAATTAATAGCATTGTGGTTCTGCCTTAAACTTTTCAATAATTTTACTTTTGAATCTGTTCGGCTTGTCTGTAGAGCTGACAAATTATTTGATATTTGACTGAGTTATTATTACTATCATAATATATTTTTTTAAATTTTCCTGTTTTAGTAAAACAAGAAATAAAATCTGAATTGCAGGAGAAAAAACATGGTTTGTAAAGCAAAATTAAATGGAAACAAGTGTAACCCAGCAGGCTGTAACTTTTAGTAAATAGCTTTTGATATAAAACTTCAAAAAACAAACTTTTATTTTAATGAAAACTGCTTAAAGTTTGATTTAATGAACTGTATAATGTTTTGGTGTTTCATTTCCCACAGATTACATGAAACAGCTATTAGTTCTGTCAGGTTATCATGTCTGTCCAGTTAAAGAGGACTGGAGCCTCTGATATGATG
>NW_015151560.1:208132-215348 GCF_000732505.1 Cyprinodon variegatus | reverse complement strand
ATTTGCATGAAAACAATACAAACTAAACGTTTTCAGTCTGACTCACCTTCCACTGTGAGTCTGAAGGCATCACTCCAGTCTGTTATCTGGTAGTCTCTTCTAGCCCTGCAGCTATATTCTCCACTGTAGGATTCAGTAGCTGTGTTGATCCTGTATTCACTGGATGTAGGAGAGTTTTGTTTGTCTGGTTTCCATTCATACTTCAACTGAGCTCCTCTATTTCCATGTATCTCACATCTCAGAGTGACTTTCTCTCCTCTGAATATCTGAGGCCAGTTGGGTTGAAGGGTCACAGTGGGCTTAGAGACTGGAATGAATGATAATCAGAGAGAAAAATCATATAAATGTATACTAAACATAAACTTCAATAAAATTAGTTGTTCTGGATTACAATTTAATTTCAATCATCCAGATGTGATATATAAATAAAACACCTTAGTTAATTTATTTCTTTATGATGGAAAAAAAAAGAACATTTATTGAAATCCCAGAAGCAAGAAGATGTTTTATAGCTAGAAAACAGAAGAAGTTAGACAGACAGATATAAAGCAGTAAACAGTCACGTCTGGGACAGAGATAATCGTTTCTACCAGCCTGTCAACATATAAACTAACAATATGAATTAAATCACTTCGATATCTGACCCCATGAATTGTAGGAAGTTTTCTAGCATCATCTGTCACAGATAACTTTGACCAGTTATGTCTGTGAGGTTAGAAGTTTTCTCTACCTTTAGACCTGGAGATATCAATTTTTTTATTTTTTACCTAACAGAGACGGACAGAGAGGCAATGAGGACAGAGAGAGCCAACTTGAACCGTGCCATCAGGTTAGCGAAGCGGAGACACAGTCAGAAAATCCAGGAATCTTTTTCACGACGCCAGCAACACCAGGAGCAAATCGCTAGGCGTAGGGGCAATTAAAGACAACAATACACCCTTCCCTTGGTTGGTGAAGTTAATGCTGACTTCCTAAACACATTAAATAATGTTTTTGGGAGGACTGAGGAACTAAACAGCACTACAGCAGTGAAACCCACCAATCACATTGTGCAGTTTGCAGACGACACTATTCTATACTGGTTCCTGTTCAGAACCTGTTCCGTGTGTTCCAATTCCATGGCACCGTTTGGCAGCTCACTTAATGATTCTCTTAATGATTCCAGGCAGCACTAGAGCCCAGCTCTGGGCAGCACAACTTAAGTCACGTTTTTTACGCAAGTTATGCACACGGTATTCAATAAGCAAGTAAGACGTGACCAGGCATAATTCTAGAAAAACAAAACAAAAGCGTTTAAAGCGATCAAAAGTTTCGGTTCATTTTAAGGAAGAGAAAGATAGCAACAAGGCGCATTGCAATCATTGCAAAGTGGCAATTACATCTGTGGAAGGAAATAAATTCAACATGCAGAAACACCTGCGCACATAAGATGGCATACATTTTAACGAATGTCGTATTTTTGATGATTTCGGACAGAAGCTAAATTTATGACCAGCATGGAAGGCAACTCTGGTGGTAAGTAGCTAGTTTTATATCACTCACTGTGCTTAATGTGGTTCCTGGTAAATCATATCCCATTTCTGGAAATAAACCAGTTTCCTACCTCTCTTTGGGGTTATTAAACATACTACGAAGTTGCTCCACAGTTCAGGGAGGGAGAGAAAGGTGATTTATTTATTTAAATCAGGGGGAGATGAGTTTATTTCCTGAAATTGTACAGTAATGCCTTTTCATTAAACGGGTGCCTTCTCCATTAGATTTAGATGACTGTGAGGAGACGGGTAGCCTGGTTGGCTCAGAGGCTGGCAGCTTCAGTTCACTGCCTGCTGTTTTTGCAGAGGCAGGCAGAAATAGAATGTCCCAGGCAAAGGTAGATGAATGTCACCGTGCACTTACCAAGTTCATTGTTTCACAGAATCGATAAGAGAATCAATAAGGAATCGAATCATTTCACAGAATCGATAAGGGAATCAGAATTGTTAAATCTTATCAATTCCCAACCCTAGTGATGCGCCTCATCAGAGACAATGACGACCTGGACTACAGAGAGGAAGTGGAGCAGCTGTTGGGCTGGTGCAGAGACAACAGCCTGATCCTGAACATTTAGATGATGAAGGAGATCATTGTTGACTTCAGAAAGAACCGGTCTAACCACACTCTGCTGCTCATTGACAGCTAAGCTCTAGAGGTGATCAGCAACACCAAATTCTTCAAGAGGGTCAAGAGGGAACAGAAGTGCTTGTACTTCCTGCTGAGGATGATGAGAGCCCACCTTCCACCGCCATTCCTCAAAACATTCTACAGAAGCATTATAAGGAGCGTTCTGACCAGCTGTCTCTCTGTGTGGTGAACATGAGGACAGTGGTGAGGACAGCGGAGAGGATCATTGGGGCTCCTCTTCCCTCCATTCAGGACATTTCATCACAGCGCTGCGCGTCCCGAGCCGTAACATCATCAGTGACTCATCACACCCCCACCATGGACTGTTCTCCCTGCTGCCCTCTGGGAAGAGGCTCTCAGCATCCGGGGCATCCGCTGCAGGGCCAGCAGGTTATGGAACAGCTTTTTCCACGCAATAAGACTGTTGAACTGGTAAATGCTAAACTGGACTCACATCACACATGTGCAGAACTGAACTTTAAGGTCGTTTTTGCACCATTATTATTTTGCACTGCCAGCACTCATTCCTCCTCTAATAAAAAAAAAAAAAATGTTTTTCTGTGGCGCTGGTACATTGTTATAACTGGTGCACTTTATATTGCAATGTTATTATTTTTTTTAGTCTCATTACTTGTCATAAGCTGTGTGCAATACAGTTTTTTTGTATTCACTCTGTGCAAACAAAACAAAAACAACGTTTTTCGAAGTCTAAATAATCTCTGTCATGTTCCTATATGTGTGGTTTCCACACCAAGGAGCCTGTTCTGGAGAGATTGCTGTTGCTTTTAAATCATGAGAAACCTTAGAGGATGATGGAGGCAGTGAAAGTCATTCCTAGTTCCCACTGTTCCAGTTCTTCATTTTGTTACCTTCACACTAGAACTATTACTTCAATCTGACCAAGTATTTCACATAGGGGCGTAGGGTGTAGTGGGGACATTTGGACCAGACCTTTCTCTGCATCCTGAGGAGGTAATTCATCTATTTCATTCAGGTGTGTTAAAGCAGAAACATGTTTAAAAAGAGCAGGACACCAGACCTCAAGGACTGGATTAAATTTATGCCAGAATTGGAAATCACCTTCATGAATTAAATATTATATTTCCATCTGTTAGATTTTGTTACTATGGGGATTTATTTTAAAGATTAAAACATCTGTATTACAGAGCATCCAGATTTTCCATGAATATCTCCAGAACTAGCGTTCATCTCCAGTATTTATTGTGATTCGAGGACACCTTTCTATCACAGAGCAAATCAGAGACACACTGGATAAACAACCATGAATGCAAACACTCATACAATAACCAAAGACTAGTAGAGAGACAGAGGGCAGAATGCAATAAACATTTAACAAAGAATACATTCATCAAACAAACTCTGTAACTAAAATCTATCTAAAAATTCTGAAACAAACCGATCCCATTGTGATATAAACCAATTCTGTTTTTATTAACAGCTTAATTAATAATAACAATATAAATGTAGAAGCATATGCCTGAGCCCAGTTAGAATGTTAGATCACAGTGGGTTTAGTGGGAAATGTTCATTAACAAGAATTAAAAAAACAATTAAAGAATTTCAGAAATCTGACTAAACATCTAAACTCACCAGTTGCATAAATAACAACTTCATTACTCAGAGAAGTTGTGGTGTGTCTGTCTTTATCATATCCTCTGCAGGTGTAGATTCCTCCTTCTGAGACTCTGAAACGTCCATCAGGTTGTTCATCTACATTGGTCTGATCTGTGGAGGAGGTCCGTCTGAAAAGCTGATATTTTAATTCAGCAGGTTTGTCCACAGAACATGTCAGCGTCACACTGCCCCCTGCTGGTATTTCTGTTATATTCGCTGTCAGAGTGGCTTTGCTTTCATGTTCTGTATAAAAAACAAAACAAAAAAATGGGTGATTAAAAAAGAAAAAAAAAAGAAAATGTTAATAATAAATCAGAATGTGCTAAACATTTCAAGACTTGTTATATAAACATCTATTTAAACCTTTACACCTAGATTTAATACTGCTTGGATCATACATGTTTAAGACACATTACATTTCCAAAGGTTTTATTTTGTCTGAAATATCTCTATGATTTTCATGTCATCTTTGTTTTTCTATTTTCTATTTTATCTTTCTAAAGATTCTTAAGGGATGTATTTTGCAGCCAGTAAATATGCTCCCAAAGCAAAGGAATCTAGGAAAAAGTATTTCTATAACATTCTAATAAGGCTGTAATTTAGCAAAGGTTCAGTGTTTTATAGAAAGCAGTTGTACTTTATATAACTCTGGTCAGTGGTTCTTTCATAGACAGTTTGAATGACTTTAATGAAAAACAAAAACATGGATTTTCACTTTCTCTTCATTATCATAATATGTTGGTAAAGAGAGAGAGAAAAACATAAAAACAGTTTGTTCTCTTTTTATTCTTCCATATAACCTGTTATAAATAAAATAAATAAATATATTTTCTCTTTACTATGTTATTAAGTTTATGGAAAAGTAAACCTCAGTGGTACCAAAGATTTATGATGTTTCAAAGTATACATTTATTAATCATACATGTTGGATTTCTGTTATTTGTTAATTATACTTTAAATAGGCATAACTATTGGATTTTCTCTTCACTGTGGCAGCAGATGAAAATATTTCCCTCAAAGTTAACCAGTTAAAAACAGGACTAAAAAGCAAGAATGAAGATTTTTTAATTTCTATTTAAGAGGGTCAAAACATCTCATGAACTGCTGAGATTGAGGGATGTTTCCACAGTGGGCAGGTTATACAAAAAACAAAGATAGAAACAGAGGTGAGGAGCGATGGCAGCCAAGACTGATGAATTATGTAATGATAATGGCATTATAATGCAAGTTTGATGTCTCAAATATTGAGAAACATTAATTTCTAAAGAACATTTAACACTGAGACTGGAAGACGTTTTAAATATCTGATACACATAAGCAAAACTAAAAATAATAAAAGCACTCTGTTTTTATCAACAGAATTTGCTTGTATAAAAATCTAATAATAAAAAACAATAAAATGGAAATTAAAACCTCACACAAAAAAGCAAAAAAATGGATTTTTATACTTACTGTCTGTAAATTTGTAAATCATCAGGATAAGATAAACCCACAGTTTTACAAACAGATGCAAACTGAGCCCAAAATCACTCAGTTTAAATATGCAGAGATGCCTCACATATCTCTAATATACAGTAAGTAAGGTAAACTTTACCTGCTACTTCATAACAGCTATAAAATGTTTGCAAAATTTTGAAGCATCAAGCAAACTGCAGTGTCTGTGTTCCCTTTGGACACATTTGTGTGCCCTTTTAAGGCATGACCCAGATTGTTAATATCTTTTTCTTTAATGTGAATTGACTTGTTAGCCTTCAAACAAGGTCCAGATTAATATCTAACTTAAAAAAATAGAAAAAATGCATGTATCTGTTTTTCATTTATCAGACCGACAACAGAAAAAAAAAACTAGAGCAAGGTTTTTCTAAATAATTATATATATCATTATACATATGAGGAATTCATACAGGAAACTAGCATAGTGGTCCCTGGAGAAGTGGGTATACTCGCACTATTTTTTTATTGCAGCCCAGAAACAATGACATGTAAGACCATTCTATGTAGTTTACCGAAAAATGTCTTTGTTGTATTTACTCAAAGTCATATTGCTGCCATTTGATCTCAGGGAGGGAAGATAATGAAATAACTAAACGCTGGCCCACACACTTATGGATTTTGAGTGAGCTACTCTTTATTCATGAGTCCATCCACATGGATGACACCTATTCTCTCACTTAGCAAGTCAGTAGTTTCTTTAGTAAACCATCTCTTTGAACAACTTATTTGCAACAGTTAGAATGGGTCACTAATAAAATTAACATAACTTAATCAGGACCAGTTTGTTGGTATTACTGGTCAAACAGGCAGCTCTTAAAATTCTAAGCTCCAAAATCTAAACTCTTCAAATTGAAAGAAAAATTATTTTAGTGTAAGTCATTAGATATATATACTTATATCATATGATGATTGGAATTCATTATTCAAATTATTCAATGATATGTAACATAACAGTATTTAAAAAAAAAAAAAATGCATTTACAAGACTTCAACTGTGATATATTGTCACATTCCAGAACTCAGTGTTGCCAGACTGGGTGATTTAAATTTTGATTGTGAGGCTAAACATTGCTTTGGGCGGGTGGAGATAATTTGGGCTGATTGAGTCAGATTGGCGGTTTTTGAGTTAACCAACTAAAACACATGTCCACCAATCATTCATCATTACTGGTTCATAGCAAAGCCTCCCTGACCTTTCTCCATTACTAATTAGCTAATGCCATCAGCCAGGTTTTTTACAAAAGAGAACTAGTGAAGTAGCATCACAAATTATACTAGTTTTAGCAGCACGCAGATCTGGTGTAATAAACCTAGTGCCGACGATTGATCAGTTGAAAGAGCTTTTTCACAAGTTGCTCTTGTAGAAGCATATTTTTCCTCGGCCTAATTGGGGTGAAAGGATGGCTAGGAGTTATAAAAGATACGTGTTTAAAGTTTCCTCCTTTCCTCCTCCTTCATGCCATGAACAGAAGACACCTGTTCGGAGTGTTTATCTGGCTAATGGTAAAATGTATGTCCTTGATGAACTGAAGTTGTTTTGCTCCAAATGTTCATGTGTGAAGAAGCTCTTTATGCAGAGGTGGGATGGTCCCAAGGGAGACTATGTTGGGATTTGTACAGTACAAATATGTGTGCTGGGCTTGCCCCAGGCAGAGCTCTATCTCTCCGTCTAAGGACATAAAATAAATTTGAACCTTTTTCTTTCAAGAAATGCCTCTATCAGTTTCTCCACAACTTCACACTCTGCTTAAAGGAGAATTCCGGTTTTTAACACTTTTAGCCCATTTTCTGTAGTGTCCAGGATGAAATCGAATGATCGACACCAAAATTTTGACAATTGGTCCTGTCTCTGATATTTGGCTCATGCAGAATCCCCCCCCCCCTGGCTGCTTCAGAATGGCTTCCATAGTGCATGTCCGATAATGTC
>NW_015151560.1:200628-207605 GCF_000732505.1 Cyprinodon variegatus | reverse complement strand
GACATTATCGGACATGCACTATGGAAGCCATTCTGAAGCAGCCAGGGGGGGGGGGATTCTGCATGAGCCAAATATCAGAGACAGGACCAATTGTCAAAATTTTGGTGTCGATCATTCGATTTCATCCTGGACACTACAGAAAATGGGCTAAAAGTGTTAAAAACCGGAATTCTACTTTAAATATGACTCCGTAAAATGCATGATCCTGTCAAGTTTGATGGATGTTCAAACTGAACTTACACGGAATGGATGGACCTCAGCAACATTCTGTACTCCTCAGCAGTTATTGGGGAGATTTCATTCCAACATGTGCTGATCACAAATCACAGTGGACTGTATTATAGTTCACCAGAGTAAAAGTTCTGATCACTCAGATGTTCAATGTTGCAGCCAACAATCTAATGAGCATTAAAGGTAAGAATTCAAAATCAACCGTAATAAATGTAATTATTTTAGTTATTTAAAAATAAGCTTAGCATATTTTTGTGTGGACACTGATCGTAGTTTGTCTTCTAAATGTAAGAAGAGGAGTAGTCTAGGTGGTTATGAATCCATCTGCAAACATGATAGTACCGGTATGTGATGTGTCCATGACCCTCACTGGGTCTGATGTATGTAGTGGCTGGGTCGGAGTTGTTTATGGAGAACAACTATGGTCAGATTTTGTTGAATTGTAGCATTTTGACTTGTAGTGTTGAATTAAGTTGTACTGAAGTGTGTTCATGTTCACACAGTAAATATAACATAAATAAATAGGGCGGATTTTGTGTGCTGTGGTGATTTTTAACAGATGTTTGGGCTGGAAAACCTGGACTCTATGTGGAAACACTGACAGACCTGTCGAGCCATGATATCTTATTAACATAATTTACAAGGTTAAACAATAAAAACGGCCCACGCCCACCTAGCATAGTTGATGTTGTCATTCAGTATTACCAACATCTTTTGCTAAGAGATGCACCTTCCCTTTCACTGACAGCATCTTGTCCAACGGGGAAGGGCATAAACATACATAAGAGTAAACCCTGCATAGACAGCTTTCCCCTTTGGGGCTGACATGATTTGGTGGCACCATCTTGGGGCGGTCAACAGTTCCGCTCAATGTAAAGTGCTTGTCACTATCTGATCCGTGCCGGTAGCACGATCCAAACCATCAGCTCATTCGCGCATGCAAAAGTAGATATACATCCAGGTTTCCCTCAATTTTAATTTGTAAAAAATACCTAAATTACGTTTTTCTTTTCTTAAAAATAGTAAGCGTTCTAAACTATGATGTGTTAAATGTTAATTCTGTATTTCCTGAGAAAATAAATGCATTAAAATCCTTTCAGTTTTGTGACTTGTCTGGGAATGATCTGTCCTGGAAATGGCATCCAATGCTATTTCCGGGAGCTAACTTTGGATTTAAAAAATATATTTGGTCTATTTAAGTTGAATGTTTTCCATTTGTGTAAGTAAATTTCTCCACTGTGAGATCAATCAAACAACACTATGTAGTATATAGTGCATAATCTAAAGAAAAAAAGAACTAAAATGCAGATAAACATGGTTTAGTCATATTTTACTAGACTACTCTGACCATGTCCGATGGTGACGTCAACTGTTGGCTAATTCTAATCCACCTGAAATTAGGAAATTAAAATGTTGTTTGTCTAGCTTTGTTCATATAACCAATCTGTGCAAATTCTAAAGGCAAATCATTTAAAGTGAACTTGTAAATGTAATCTAATATGTGAAAAATATTAACCTCAGCATGAACCACCCTTCCTTGCCTCTGATTATAATATATGATTATAATAATTAAGCTATTAGAAGGCTAAAACAAGATAAGGGTGCTGGCACACATGGTTTTACTTGTGATTAGAACAAGGGAGCAAGTAACTTCTAGATTGAATGCAGTATATAACTGAGTTTTCAAAGGAGCTGAGGTTCCCTTGTCATAGAGAAAAGCTACCATTACTGTAATTTCAAAAGGGAAAGAAGACAAATTGACCTGTTGCCAGTATCACCTAATATCAATCTTAAATCTCAACTAAAGATTTACCAATAGTTAAATGACTTAATAATTTCATACCCAAGCTGGTTTATCTGGATTAAACTTATTTGATCTGCCAAAGTCAGACTTGAAGCAATATTAGAAGGACTCTCTGTGCCATACGTGATATAAAAAGCAGTTTTGCTCATAAAACTGCTGTGAAACCTCTCTTCTCTGCTCTTCAACCCCCTTTCAGCACACTGGCTACACCGGACCCCTCCTGTGAGGTGTGCCTTGGCCCCCCGCAGAACTGGGAACATATAAAAACCACAGCACAGAGGATTTCTCTTTCTTTTCCGTAAAGCTGCCCGGGGATTCACATTGGAAGAGGAAACCACCATGGAGACCCAGGCTAAAGGCCCAGATCTCCACGATGAACAAGGCCTCAGGGCTGGTTATACTCCTGCAGCAATGTGTCGCAGTGAGCTTGTCGCAGGTATGATGCAGACATCTTTGATTTATGCTCAATTTTGAAGCGTGGTCTCCGCTATCTTATTCCACGCCACAACGCAAGAGGGACAATCACCAACTAGCTGTGGGTCTAGATACGACTGAGGCAGTGAGGAAGTGGAGGCAAGTTTGTCTGACAATGTATGATCCAAGAGTTTAAGAATGGACATCAAAAGGACCTGCTTCCTATTTCGCATTGAATCATTAAGGGCTGATGGCTGATTTTCAAACTCTTAAGATAAAATACGGGTTAAATAATCTGAATATTTTTAAAATGAAAAACCAATATAAGAATCAGTACAGATAAATCCTCAAGAAATTAAATGCAGAATTTTACATTGCTTTTAAACGGCCTACAACACTAATATCACTGTGATGAAAACTGTAGCAATTTTGTATCAAGGCTTTCAACAAACCAAATCCATGACAAAAATCGGAATAAAGACATCGGCTCAGCGATAGATGATAAAGATTAGGAATAATTATGTAATAAACAGTGGAAAACCAACTGTTTAACTGGACAGGGTTTGGTTAGAAATGTATAATTAATGTTTTCTTTAGCCCAACCCAAAATAAACACCAGAATATCAGAACCGGCTGCTGGAGATTATGTGACAGTCTGGAGCCTAATAACTATCAGCTATTCTGGGCCATTTCATTATTTTGGAAAAGGTGTTCTGTACTCCTTTTCGTTTCAATTTATTATATTAGTTCCTAAGCCTTGAAATCACAAACATGACTTCTCAAGCAAACAAATGAATAATGAGAATTATTTCAGTCTCAACTAAGAAAACCTTGAAATGAAGATTCCTGAAAATAGACATACAAAGAAAGGTTTATAGTACTAATTAACAAATATTTGTGATGGATAGACTTGTTATCTCTTTGATATTTTAGAGAGATTAATTTAACATTTTTTTATTTAAATGGATGCAATATATCCCAGGTTCAAAAGGGAACTTGTTGAGCACTTTAAATCAGGGTCACCAACATTTTTAAGGCTTAGAGCTACTTTTTGGGTACTGGGTCATTGGAAGGGCTACCAATACTGACCTTTGAACAGCAGGGGTCAGCTTTCACCTACATTTTAAAGATGATAATACAAATATTTTAATTTATTCATTTCATTTCTAGTTTTCTTTTAGATATTGTAATTTTGAATCTCTATAAATGCAGGTGTCATTAAAAAAGAAAAATAAATTCAAACTTAGCACAGTGGTGAGTTGTGCTTTTTTCAGAAAATACTGAGGGGACCTATGGTGGTCCTTGAGGGCCCCTTGGTGGCACTGCATGGTGGCCCTTATACATTAATCAGTTGTCAGCAGTAAAATGGTTTGATCAATATTAGATGACTTCACTACTTGTAGTGACTATTTTTGCCCCTGCCTGTAAAGCTACAGTCTGCTTTCTCATGACTCTCTGTTCCCTCTGCTGCAGTGGCAACTGGTCTGAGGAGTTACACCTGCAGCAGCTCCAATTACTGGAAGTTGCTGCACCTGGGAGGAGCACCATGGGCTCTCCCAGTGGGTAACCGCCAGATTCTTGAAAGCTCTATTGTGGGTGCAGACTCTGGACTGACTATGACTGCTGCATTAGCCTTAGCCTTGCCTAGTGCTGTCAACTTGTAGATCAGTCAATCATTGATCTGAATTATTCAAATTGAGCCTAGAGACTAATGCTGCGTTCACACCAAAAGCAGCAGAGGCAGCAGGAGCAGCTAGTTCACATGCAAAGTCAACGGTTGACGTGCGTCAAGGCGCAGCAAAACGTCCAGCCGCGCGTCTGAGCAGCTGAAGCAGCGTGTCAGGAGTGTTTAAGCGTCTGATACACGCGACGCGGCACCAACGCAGCTGCTGCTTGAGATGGAAGAATGTATCTTTTGCTGCTCAACTCACCACATCAACCAATCAGAGAAGCTGATCTGGGAGCTGGCAGGGAGACAGACACATTGCTGATGATACAGCGCGCTATGATCACTCTTCTGAAACAGTTTTTTTAATGCCTAAATTAACTTAAAATGCTGAAACATGCTGCAAAACATGTTCACTTTTATTATCCTGGTGCCTCCAGTTTGGATTACATACATGAATCCCATTCAACAGCAGTCTCTGGCTGCTATTGAATGGGATTCCTACTGTTAGTGCACCGCCGGTGTGTGGGGGTCAAAGTGGATCCGACAGAAATAATATTTGAAGGCAGGATGGTAATCTGGATGAACTGGCTGCACTGTTGAAGTTTTAAGGTGGACTTTCCCACTTAAAAAAATATTAAAACTACTTTATTCCTACTGATCACAGCAAATATAGCTGACAGGCAAAGAAAGGATACGGTAGCTCCTGCTGCGCGTCAGAACTAAACTTGTACAAGCATCAAAAATTAAGCAGCAGACGTGTTTTTGCTGCTCCTGCTGCGTTTGGTGTGAACGTAGCATTAGGATAGATCATCAGAGCCAGCACAGCCTCTCGGCTTCTTATAAGGTTGTTGGCTTTCATTCTGAGCACCTTTAGCATAACTGAGTTGTTCTTGGGCACTAATCCTGTTCTCCTCCACAGTGAATCCAGTGATTTTTGTTCCTGACACACATATTCATCTTAAAATAAATTCTTTGAACACTTTCTATTTCTGTTTGCTGAATTACAGGGTCTCCATTCTGTTCAAGCATTGCAGTCACTCAATTGCTATCTTGCCAGGTCCCTCTTGTAAGGTAAGGGAATTGTCATCCACTGTGACCTAAACTTTGAAGTAGTTCTTGTTTAAGCTGATCTTGCACAGCACTGGGGGGGGTGGGGGGGGAATCATACAAAATTAATTGCACAGTTATTTTCTTCTCCCTGGAAGCTGTGTTTACAGAAAAAAACATTTAAAGTGAAACTAATTTTAGAACAATTTTATCTTTAATAAACATACTGTGGTGAGAAAACAACAGTACATAGATTATGAATTCAAGTATGATCTGCTGAGAAGGAAAACAGAGAAAATAGAAATCATTATCTTACCTTCAGCATATCCACAGCAGAGTGTGCAAATCACTACAAAGAGAAACAAACAATTAATGACTAGAATAATCTGTTGGTTGTTCAAATAGAAGAATGAGAAAACTGTCAATAAGAATGAAATAAATTAACAGAGAAATCAGGTTTACATTGAACCCTTATCAGCTGGACAAATCATTTTTCTCTACAAGAATATAAAAAGTAAAATTGGTTGTGAGCTTCAAACACTGGTCTGTGGCAGGGCCGTGCAGAAACCACTGAAAGGGGCTTAAAGAAAAACGGGTACATATTTAATCAGATTCTGGGCAGAAGATTTGCCAGAATCTCAAGCAGATTTAGAAGTTCAGTGTACTGAGGTTTGTTAAAAAATAGTAAGCATGGAGATATTTCATTGAATCAAACTTGTGGGAAACTATAACATAGAACACACTACCATACAAACGGGGGAGTTCAATACTTTAAAGCAGACAGAATTTAATTTGTTCTTTTCATTATAGAGAAATACTGAGAAATACTGAGAAAAGTTCAAACCTGCAAATGACCAAAAAATAAATTAGAGATCTAGACCAACAGACGTATTTTGTTTTTACTCCATTACACTTTTGAAATATGAATAGAGGGAAATCGCCCAGCTTGCTGCAGATTTGCCTGCTGTGTTTAAAAGTAGCTAGCAGCAGCGACACAGAATGAAACAGCTCATTGGCTAATTTATATCATGTGCAGCCTGGTCCCGGATGTACCGTACCCCTGCTGTAGACTATCCTCCATTGCAGTCAGGGCCATAAATACCATTGAGGACACCTAGGTCATGTCTTCGGTATTTGCTAGATTTAATTATATTTTTCCTTAAATTATGATAAAATAAAAATAGATTACACTGAAAATGACTCAAGGTAGATGACATAGGTCTCCCACAAAACTACAAGGTGTTTTATATTTGCAGAGCCGTTAATAGTGTGACTGGTTAATAAAACAGTCACTCGAGGGTTTGGGCATATGTGCTTCGCTTTAACATGCACTGTCACTATGGTAACTGCCACAAACAGGTTCATGGCCATTACTGGAATAGGAGCACATCAAGCTACACATGAAGGTGGAGAACAGTTAAAGTTGTAGATGATAGTGAGATATTTTATATTTTGAAGCAAGATGTCACAGAGTGTGAGAGGAAGTCGTGTACAAAAACAAAATAAAACATCCGCTTAATGTTTTTCATAATTATAATAACTTTTTCTGTGGTAAGCATCCCTTACATAAAGAGTCACCACGGTAGTTCAAAAAGCCTCAGAATGCCTTATTTTTATTTACATTACTGTTGTAATGTTCAAGAATTCCATATATATTTTTTATTTTATATACTTTCTTAAATATGCATTTTTTATGTTGCTCATTTAACATTTATATTTCAACTTCTTTGTATCTATTTTTACTATTTCATACTTTGACATTAGGCTGCTCTGGAACCTGCAAAACTAATTTTGTTTCATGTTAACGTGTTG
>NW_015151560.1:196240-200178 GCF_000732505.1 Cyprinodon variegatus | reverse complement strand
CAATAACCTTTAAACCATGACAGAAGTACACTCCAATCTGTAATCCTCCAAACAGATACAGGCTTTTACTCTTCAACTTGAACATCTTACCGCCGCGTTAACCTCCGTATAACCTCCGTAAGCCCCCTTTTAACTCGTCTTTGGATTCTTCATTCCAGGTCAGTTTCCCCGTAGCCTCAGCCGCCATCTTCTGGATTCTCAGTTGTCACCTTCTCTTAGGTCCTTAAAACGTTTATTGCCCCTAGACCAAGTTGGACTTTATATTTACCTCCTCCTCAGGTTTAAGAAGCAGAGCTTTTTGAGTTTTTTTATGGTGAGAATGAGGATTTTATTGTTCGTATTTCACCTCCATCATCTCTCAATCAGCTAGCCGAGCCAGAGCCTTTTTATGTGCCAGAATCCAAACCTGGGCCCTTCAGCGGGCCAGAACCCAGACCAGAGCCCTTTAGCAGACCAGAACCTGAACTGGAGTCCTTTAATGGGCCAGAACCTGAGATGGCACCTTCCAAGGCGGCAGCAGCAGAGACAGCGTCTTCCAAGGTGGCTTCAGCAGAGACGGCGTCCACCAAGGCTGCTGCGGTGGAGACTGCATCCTCCACCGGCCTTCCTCCGGCCTAATGGCCATCCTCCAGAGACTCTACCTCATCTCCAGTCTCACGGCCGGCCTCCTGAGACTTTGCATTGCCCTTGCCCACCATTGGTGGATTTTTTTCTTATTGGACTCTATTTTTGGTTTTGTTTTTTGTCTGTCCAGGGTGGGTTGCTTTGTGTTTTAAATTTTTTTTTTCCTTTCGAGCCCTCCTCCCGGGTTCCACCTCCGCCCCTTTTTGGACATTTTGAGGGCGTCTAGTACAACATTAAACATTACAGATAACTTTATAATGTGTTTTCATTCAGTGTCAGAGGAGGGCTTATGGGGAAAATGATAATATTAACAATAGCGTAGTTATTATAGTATGATATTAGCGTAGTTAACAGTATAAGGGAGAAAAAAACAATAAATAGCGAAACCGGTTTCATTCTAACACTTATCAGATGCACAAGGCAACATCATTCATCCTGAGAAAATAAACAGAACATCTGATTGTGAGTTTTAATCAGTCAGCCAGACTCACTAAAAACAAATCTTATTTTTCACATCTAAAGAAAAATCTTCAGTGGTGTCAGATATTTAAAAAGAAAGTCCAAACAAAGAAACTGCTGCTGTGACCGATTTCTCAATCATAAGGCCTTCCTCAGCTTTCTCAGCCTCCTCCATCTTTTAAATTCTGGTGAATCTTTCTGAAGTGATTCTGCTGCTACAACAAATCATACTGGTTTCCAACTGTCATAGGACATAAGCAGTGGTTGGTGCTGCTGCATCCGGTACCTAGGCCTTCAGTGGGGCCCCCTCTACTTCTGCTTCTTAACCCCTTGATGTCTGAATATCAGAATCAGAATCAAGACATACTTTAATAATCCCAGAGGGAAATTACTTTTAAATTATTATGTTACTTATATATTGTGTGTATATACATATATATANTTTACTCCTGTGTCCGTCTAGTGGTGTTCTGCATATTTGGGTCGCTCTCCGTGCACCCATCATGACAGAAATTCAATATTGTTTTCATTTACTTATTCTTCACTAGAAGAACAGGATAGAGAGGAAAAGGCCGAGTCAAACCAATCTCCTCTTTGGGCCAAGCAGCAAGAGGAGCAGTGAGGAGCCAGATATAGGGAGAGCGGGTATTAGAAAAGGAAGATGCTGCTGTGAAATGTTTTAATGCATGATCATTCAATTCAATTCAGTTTATTAATAAAGCTCCAATTCACAACACCTGTTATCTCAAAGCACTTTACAGAGACAATGTTCCATCCGCTAGCTCCGCCACCTCCTACCGTTAGAAGGCAGTGAGTCGCAGTATCCCTTCCTCCACTCTCCCTCTCCGGACTGATTAACCATACCTGGCGTGCTCCTAACTTGGACTTTCTGTTCCCCACCTGCAGCTAATGCAGTGAGCCTTTCCTGCCAGTTTGTTGCCTAATAAACATATTTAACTGGTCCTTGTTCTCCAGCTGTTTCTGCATTTGGGCCAATAACCTTTAAACCATGACAGAAGTACACTCCAATCTGTAATCCTTCAAACAGATACAGGCTTTTACTCTTCAACTTGAACATCTTACCGCCGCGTTAACCTCCGTATAACCTCCGTAAGCCCCCTTTTAACTCGTCTTTGGATTCTTCTCCATTCCAGGTCAGTTTCCCCATAGCCTCAGCCGCCATCTTCTCGATTCTCAGCTGTCACCTCCTCTTAGGTCCTTAAAACGTTTGTTGCCCCTAGACCAAGTCGGACTTTATATTTACCTCCTCCTCAGGTTAAAGAAGCAGAGCTTTTTGAGTTTTTTTTATGGTGAGAATGAGGATTTTATTGTTCGTATTCCACCTCCGTCATCTCTCAATCAGCTAGCCGAGCCAGAGCCTTTTTATGTGCCAGAATCCAAACCTGGGCCCTTCAGCGGGCCAGAACCCAAACCAGAGCCCTTTAGCGGACCAGAACCTGAACTGGAATCCTTTAATGGGCCAGAACCTGAGATGGCACCTTCCAAGGCGGCGGCAGCAGAGACAGCGTCTTCCAAGGTGACTGCAGCAGACACGGCGTCTTCCAAGGCTGCTGCGGTGGAGACTGCATCCTCCACCGGCCTTCCTCCGGCCTAATGGCCATCCTCCAGGGACTCTACCTCATCTCCAGTCTCACGGCCGGCCTCCTGAGACTTTGGATTGCCCTTGCCCACCATTGGTGGATTTTTTTCTTATTGGACTCTATTTTTGTTTTTGTTTTTCGTCTGTCCTGGGTGGGTTGCTTTGTGTTTTACTTTTTTTTTTTCATTTCGAGCCCTCCTCCCGGGTTCCACCTCCGCCCCTTTTTGGACATTTTGAGGGCGTCTAGTACAACATACATTAAAGATAACTTTATAATGTGTTTTCATTCAGTGTCAGAGGAGGGCTTATGGGGAAAATGATAATATTAACAATAGCGTAGTTATTAGATTATGATATTAATGTAGTTAACAGTGTAAGGGAGAAAAAAAAACAATAAATAGCGAAACCATTTTCATTCTAACACTTATCAGATGGACAAGGCAACATCATTCATCCTGAGAAAATAAACAGAACATCTGATTGTGAGTTTTAATCAGTTAGCCAGACTCACTAGAAACAAATCTTATTTTCCACATCTAAAGACAAATCTTCAGTGGTGTCAGATATTTAAAAAGAAAATCCAAACAAAGAAACTGCTGCTGTGACCGATTTCTCAATCATAAGTCCTTCCTCAGCTTTCTCAACCTCCTCCATCTTTTAAATTCTGGTGGATCTTTCTGAAGTGATTCTGCTGCTACAACAAATCATACTGGCTTCCAACTGTCATAGGACACAAGCAGTGGTTGGTGCTGCTGCATCCGGTACCTAGGCCTTCAGTGGGGCCCCCTCTACTTCTGCTTCTGCTTCTTAACCCCTTGACGTCTGAATATCAGAATCAGAATCAAGACTTTAATAATCCAAGAGGGAAATTACTTATATATTATTATACTACTTACATATTGTGTGTATATTTATATATATATATATAAACCAGTTGTAACAGAAACAAGGGCTTGCAAAAGGTTCCTGTTCACTAAATGTTCACTAACTGGCACTGAAGGAATGCACATGCTATCTTGGTAATTCAAAGGGTCTGTTGCATATTTGCTACAATGGTTGTCAAGGGATTAATATCATATCATTTTCACATTTAAATGAGATAAACCCCCAATAGTACTTGAATATGAAAAGTAACAAGCGCAGGAATAACTGGGAGAAAGTTTAGTGTGAGGGTGAATACAGAGATCAATTAAGCAAGAAGACAAATCAAGACAAAGGTAAACCTCTACTCTATAACTGCAGCTCTGCCATATTT
>NW_015151560.1:193505-195745 GCF_000732505.1 Cyprinodon variegatus | reverse complement strand
AAGTTTCAAACTTAAAAAACATTTAAGTAATATGAAACATACATTTTTCAGGAAAGACAGTTTAAACTAGCAGCATACTATAATCTGCACCATGTAAATTATCAAATAGAGTTACAGTCATATTTACTTACAGAAGAAGCCCAGCCTGCAGAGCAAAGTGAGCCCCATCCTCACTTCCAGACCTGCTGCACAGAATCAGAAAAGTTTGCTCAAACTTCAGCACAAAAAAGGAGAAGTTACATTAAATGCATATAAAAACTAATGTTCTTATACCTCTTCTTCAGACCATAAAAGTCCTGCTCTGTCTGTGTTTCCTTCCCTTTTTTTCAAAGTTCATAAAGTATGTAGCTGCATCTTTTACCACAATGATGTGTTAGAAACAGATTTCCTGTCTCTGCAAGAACTTCATCTCAGTTTATGGGAAAATATATCTGTCAGGTTTCAAACATTGTTTAAATGCTACTCTTTTTTAAAAGACTTGGGCTTCCTAAACACATAAGGGAGGTTTGTTGTTGTAAACGAAAAGACTCATTGAATAATGAGATTTATAACTTGTTCTGCTCTACATGCATTGTGTTAAAATTATCAATTAAATACAGTTCATCTCTTTTTTCTTTCTCTCATCTACAATCTATTTATGCAGCCATTGTCCTGCTGCAAGTATCTGTCAATGAACTTGAAAATAATCCACAGTTGGCTGTTATCCTAACAATTTATCTTAGCTCTTCCATATTACTTCTTTATTTTCTTTCCTGCTGTTGCATGAAGATGTACAGAGTTTAGACCCGCCCCATATCTGCAAGAGAATGACCTCTGAGGCTGAGCAAGGCCATCTGACAGAGGACCATTTGAATATTTAATATCATCCTATAAAGTATATCTTTAAAAACATGAAACAAAAGTAACCAAAGCAGATCTTTATTAAAAAAAAATATAAGAAAAACTGATATTGGATATAGCATCAATATATGGTATGGGGCTGCCATGTGGTCAGTCTCTGTCTCTTTCTGTGTGCTGCAGTGACTTCCTACTCTACCATATAAAGACAATCATTGCCCATGTGGTAAACGTTCCTGCATTTGGCTGCAACAATGGAGTTATCTAATTGGTTGCAGTACGTTAAAAATTCATTCACGTCACTTAAGGCGAGGCTCAAAAATCCACAAACAAATGCAATGAAGTTCAAAGAGCAATAGTTAGACCAATAGTAGTTTATGAATAAAGATATAATGTTATATGCATTACAAACACTGTTGCGAATCATTCTTTGTGAATATGTAATTTTTATGTGCTTGTTTGAATCAGCATGTTAATGTGTGGATCTTATCATGTGTACCTGTCTAGCCATCAGAGTGAGGACCATTTTTTCAATTTCACCATCAGAGTGAGGCCCAGTTGTTGCAAAGTGAGGACATTTTGCTGGTCCTCACAGGCTATTTTGCTAACGTTTAGGTTTAGGGCTAAGGTGTCAATTGGGTTAGGGTTAGGGTGAGGAATGCATTGGTAATGGTTAGGTTTAGGATTAGTGAATAGAAAGGCTTTAAAATGACCAAAAATCAATGGAAGTCAATGGGAGTCGACACAAGGTCCTCACTACATATAGCAGAACGAATCAGAATCAGACTTTGTGTGTGTGTGTGTGGGTGTGTGTGAGTGTGTGTGTGTGTATCTCGTGCTGTGCATGTGTGAATCACATATATGACTTTGTGAAAACTGATACTTTTCTAGTTCCATATAAACTAACACCTTCACCACATTTAGATAGCAGCTACACTGTTAGGAAGTCGATAAGTGGTATCAAACATTTTGAAAGATGCTCAGTTTGAGGCATCTTTGAAAAATATTTACAGGAAATTGTGCTACGTGAGGGAGGATTTTTTCAAGGTAAAATTTTATATCTTTAATTACCATTCTTGCCATTTTACTTTCAGTAAAATATGTTTCCGGAGAAGTGACATACATTTAGCTTTAAATGCTCTACTTCCTCATCTTAAAACTGAAAAAAGCAGCAAAGCTATGAGGGGGATAAAAAGACTCCATAAGATCATTAATTTGGGTGAAAGAATATTTATTTTGAAACGTGCTGTGGATTTAGAAGACCTAAGTCACCAACTTAGCCTCTAAAGTTTGCCTATTCCTGCCTTTATTGTTGGAACCTGATCAGGAAAGCCTGCATCAAGTTAATAACTGTTAAAAATAGAAACCAGGCCTGCTACAACCTGGAAGGATAAGAAGGTATA
>NW_015151560.1:190895-191687 GCF_000732505.1 Cyprinodon variegatus | reverse complement strand
AAGGTATACTGGATGGATGGATGGATGGATGGATGCATCACATCCTGAATCATGCGTTCTTGTCACCTTTTCATCCACTAAGGAAAATCTTTTTCTCTCTTTCCCTGAACCTCAGTCTGGATGGAACAGACAGACCTGAAATTCTGGCTGGATATCACGTTACATGTGGTGCAATCTCAGGAACCGTAGTCCATTTTTGCCGGCAAAAATGACTGCAGTCCTCTTTGAAATGAGCTCTCAGTGTAAAATGTAGCAGAGCCTTGGTGGTACATCCGCTCTGATACAACAGATTAGGAGTTTTGTTAAATATCCGTCATTGATCAATAAATCATTTTAGCACCCAGTTCCTGTCCTGGCCAGACACCTTGTGTCCTGTGTGTCATTCTGGTTCCGACCCAAAGACTGCTGAGTCGCTGCCTGTCTTCCTGAGCTGTGGGATGCAGGAACAACCCCCCCCCAAAAAAACCAAAAGCTGCATAGGTTCCCCAAAAGTTCAACGTCTAGGAATTCATCTGTGCTGTATCGGACTGACTCTTACTTTTCCTCGAGTGGCCTAGGTGGACATAAGACCCTGACCAACTGGTATGAGGCCGCTGATGAAACAACTACTCACAACAGGTCTTAATCCTTCTTAATCCGTCCTTTCCCCTCCCATAGGGCATCAACAACTTAAGTATCTTTTATTATTTTAAGGGTCCCTTGCTTTGTTAGATGCTGACTGGTTTACTAAAAGGATTTTTGATGTTACAGCCTTCTTTCCCGTGAAGTTTTGTTTTGAGCCTTATTCTGCTG